>NC_052053.1:38417021-38514521 GCF_903992535.2 Arvicola amphibius | reverse complement strand
CTACCACCAATTCATTCACAGTCCCTTGGATGTCCAATCTTACCCATTTTTTTGGTCCACTGTGGATATTCCTACTAGTACAGTGTTATCTTAAACGTAATTGGTCCTTTCAGACTTTTGCTCCTTTCAAAAATTCTAAGGAATAATTTGGTTTAGTTTGACTTGTTTTCTCAGATAGACAGACAGATTTATCTTCTACATTTGTCACTATTCCTCTAAGAAGATTAAACTAGATATTCCATTCTATTTTTCTCTAAGTGCAGGTAACCACTTTGGTCCATGCTGCCTGCTAAGGAGTTATATTCACATGCTCGCATGGTAACCACCCTAAAGGTAGAGAAACCCTGACAGCCCCAGACATCAGTGTCATAAGTGGGCCATCGTGACAGAGCATGAATATCACAATGCAGAGAAGGCAAGACTCTGAAACACAAACATCCACACCCCTTTAGGAGACATGATACTATTTTCCCATTCATGATTTAATTTCTCTTAAAACCGTTTTCATCATTTAACGACTAATATGAAACAAGAGTTTGGGTTGTCATAATACAAAATAGTTAACATAGATTGAATCAATCTTGAAAATTACTTCTGTCAAACTTTTCTTTCTTTCCTTAGTTCAGATTACCTCTCATGTGAATGAGAAGTCCTGAAAAGACCCCTGTGCCTACAGAGTGATTGAGTGGTTAGAGCGCAGGACTGTAGAGAGGTTGAAATGATGTAGGTCAAGAGACTAATCACCTTCTCTTAGGATAGTTCTAGCTCTCTGATACAGCCATTATTATTTGTCCATCTTTATGTCATGTAGGAACTAGCATCTTGTTGTTAATAGATGTCTATTACTGTCTATTATCTAAATTGTCTATTAGATCTATTAGACTCTATAATAGTAGTAAGTCACTAGATTCCACTAAACCTGAAAACATAGATAGCATTTTAGGCATATAGAAAATATCCCCATCTTGTTGCACCTGTCTCTCTCATGTACCCACCTATCTATTTTAAATTGTCCTTGACTTACGACTTTCTATGTTCTGTACAAGTATAAAAGTTCATGAAACTTTCAATGTTGTAGCATAGAATTTGGGGTAACCAAAGTCTGTGTTTCTGAGCCATGGACACTCAAAAATAAATCTTGTATGTCCTTTAAAATAAGAGCTGTGAGCTTTGCATTGATACCCACAAAGCACAGAAGGTCACATTTTGCCCATTTTCTACCATTTGATTGTTAACTACACTCCAACGTTAGTCCTTTGGACTCATTTATCAAGCTTCAAATCTATTTTAATAAAGTGTGCATGAATTGTGTGCCTCAACTTCTTCTCTTGAATGTACAATGTGCTATCATTAATTTTTCAGGACATTCATCTTTCCTTATTGCAGCAATTTCTTATATCTTTTATCAATTGTGATTTGATAAACAACCCCTAGTATGCTCTATATTACTAAATCAGGTGTTCACAGAAGGAGTTTTAAAACAATTCTAACTTAACAGTGGTATGTCTAAAGCCAAACATTTATGAGAGTTTTAAACACATCACTTCAGTGATTGTATTATATTTGCTCTCATTTAAAATAAGTTCTTCTCCTGTTTGATAAGAACAGACAAAGACACTCTATTTTCCCTATAATTTTCTCAATTGCATGAGCCTTTCCAAAGAGAAAATTGAGTTTAGATTTCTATGTCATGGCTTTCTTATTGTTATAGTAGTTTCCAGTTGTCCCTAACTAACACCTAACTAACAAAAGTACTACTTGCACAGCTGAAAAGAAAACAACATATAATATAAAAAGATGTGCTTGGATATGAATCAAAGTATTAGTAATTATTGTGTCTATGACATAAGAATGTCGTATAGTTTAAGGATTTGGAAAACCTGACATGATTTCCATTTATGGTTATGTAGATTTAAATAAAGTTAAAAAACAATCTTTATAGAGGGCATAATCACAAACTCACTTTTCTGACCTCAAAAAAAAGCATTAGATAGGCTATAAACATATTTTATGCTAGAAAACTATCAGAAAGTCTTTGTCTAGATTAGTGTTGGGGGTGCTGTACACACCTGATAAAATGCAAGAGAATATCAGAGAGTTTAGGGTCCTAAGTCATCTACTAACTGATAATTGCCTCCTCAAAAGAATGATTACATATTCCAACTGTATTTGAATAGGAAATAATTGTTGCAATCTAGAGCATTGTTAAGATTTGTGTATGCTTTGGGATTTATTTCTCACTGAGACATGCATAGGCCCCAAATCATAATAATAAATGAAAATAGGGAAAGTCACAGATGAAAAGAAGAAAATATGTTGTTTACTAAATAAACTCGAAGCTTTAGCAGTCAAATAGTGACAGCTTAGACTTCAGAGAGAACGGTTAACTATGAAATAAACAAATATAGACAGTCTCTGGCGTTCCCTCTTTGCAAGTAATTATTTCCTTTGTGTTAGGATGGCAATGACACAGCAGCAGTTTCAAATCACATCTGGATTCCCATTATGTTCTTGATAGTGTACTGTAAAATCTTGCGATTTGGGATGTCCTTTTGTATGTGTGTTGCTTTTATTGCTTAATGAATATAGCTGCTTTGGTCTATGGCAGGGAAGAATACAGTCAGGCAGGAAATCTGAACAGAGATAAAGAAAGAGAGTAGGTGAAGTCAAAAAGATATCATGTAGCTGCCTAAGGACACAGACGCTGGATCCTTACCAGTAAGTCACAGCCTGGTGCCGATACGTAGATTAACAGAAATAGGTTAATTGAAAATGTAAGAGCTAGCTAGAAAAATGCTCAAGACATTGACCAAATAATATCGCAATTAATACAGTTTCTGTGTGATTATTTGGGTCTGGACAGCAGGTAAATGAACATTCAGTCTCCTTTTGCAATCTTGAGAATCATACCAACAAAAAGACAGTAATTCATCTTTGACAGATATTGCTGACTGCCTTTGGGAAACATTGTTCCTAAATTTCAGGCTCTACCATAAGGCCTATGTCCTGACTGGTTGAACCATGTGTGTATTCCTTAAAGCAAACAGCTATATGAAATCAAACATTCTTCTCATCCATTGAGATTTCCCATGCCGTATCTTCTCATTTAAAATATAAGCAAGACACACTTGGATTTGAATTTACCCAGATAATTCATGAAGAGAAGTTAAGCATGTGTGAGGTGTTTACATCCAGAAAAAGGACACCATGTAGAGTTCCCTGCATCATTCCAATTCTTCAGCCTTCTTCGCCCTTTGCCAGCATAAACTTAAAGCTATTTGTGTGGGTATTAAGTGCTTCTTTCTGTCCTGTCTGACAGTACATTTTCAGGGTAATGTTTTGTTAGACCTGGTCCGTTTGTTATGGAGGTCTTGTCACTCTCAGAATCATGGGCGTTTGCTGACAGATATATACATAGAGCACACAAAGTGATTAGAAGTAATTAGGTGGGAACTGAAATTCAAAGAGAACTGAAGAATCTTTTAAAGACAAGCAAATTAGGATAAAGGGTATATATCAATGGTTGGATATTTAGCATAGATTAGTTTTTCAATACCACCGAGCCATCAGCCAAAAATAAAAGGCAATTAAATTGATTGTACAATATGTTTGGTGAAAAATGCATTTATGGGAAAAGCCATGTGAAATAGGATATTTAACATTGGGAGGAAAAGAAAAACTAAGATATGTCTTGGCATATTTAAAACTTGTTCATCTGGATTGCCTTTTATAAATCCACAACCACCTGCTCACAGGCAACATTAACTACAGTGGGCTGGACCCTCTCACATGCATCATTAACTAAGAAAATGCCCACAGACATGTCCATAGGAAAATCTGATGGACGAAACTCTTTAGTTGAGGTCTCCTCCTCTTTGCTGACTCTAACGTGTGTCCAGTTGACAAAATAGTTTTTGTCGGCACACAAACCTGCTCCTACCAAAGAAGATTTTATTTACTTTAACGTCCCACAATGTCGGCTTTCATGCAAGCAATGTGTCTGCTTTAAAATTCTGATCAAGGAAACAAAGGTAAGTGTTTTCCCACTAGGTTATGAAAACATTTCAAGGGGAGACAGTTTAATGGTAGTGCTATTTTAGTATGACACCATCATCCTAGAATATGTACCTGATGTTTTCAGCTGCAATGACCTTGGTTTACCACAAGGCTTCCTTGGAGATGGGAAAAGTAGTGAATGGGTGGTAGGATAGAAAGCAGGAGTGAGTCTGGAGCATAGAATACCTTAGCAAACTTCCTGTCAAGTAGTAACTTCTGCTGGACCCTTTTAAGTGATGGGAAAAAAAACCAGCTTTGTTTTTAGATTATTCATTCTACTATTTAAGTCAAATACCATTTCTAGCTGATGTGACCTAAATAAACAATCGTAAATTTAGGAGTAAAGAGCACAAAATATTACAGAATTCGGGCTTTGACAGCTAATTACCCAGAATACTAGTTAATAAGCCATGTTTAAATTATCTGGGAGGCATAGTTCACAAGTTCAGAGGTATGGAAAGTTTCATGCTATGTGGAGACGTGTGCAAAACAGAAACAGAGTGCGGTGAATTTACAATACTTGGACTAAGTACAAATTGCTTCACGCTGGTCACATTTCTAAAGATGGCCATGAAAGGTTGCCTCTCTGGAGACACTCCAAACAGGTAGAGGTGATAGGTTATAGAGGTAATCTTGAATTGAGTCAGCCTATAGGATGATGGGTGAATTGGACCACCCTGAAAGTTCCTCCAGGCCCTGTTAACTTAATATTCCATTGCACCGAATGGAAGGTTTTGCTGGGCTGTTATTTTAGTTTTAATCATTAAGGCCCTTTGCTTCATTTCCACGTGGTACAGATAGAAGAGATAAATAAGCAGAAAAACATTGAAGGCACAAGCACATGCTGGATCTATTCACGTTCATGTCAGACTTCATTTAAGCTTGTTAGAATGACTTTACAGCAATCTGACTGAGGGTCAGTCCAGGTAGTGTGTCTGCTCTGAGAATACTGGAGAGCGGGAGTTACTTAGTGAGCTGCATAGATTTTTCTTGGGCAATCTTTACCTTCATTCCTTTTGCACCTTAAGTGGGAATATGCCACATAGCAGCCAATGGCACTGCAAACTGCTCTTTGGGGCTTGTCTTCCTTGTAGTTGGCACTCGGCTAGTGCAGGGTCCCAAACTAGCAAGATGTGAGGTCATGACTCACAATTCCTTGGAGGCAGGAAAATACCAATCACCTGATTTCCTGTTTTTTTTTAATCTTAAGTGTAATTGAGGAAACCATATCAATTCTCCACAAAACCCAAACCTGGGTTTTTTGATTTCATCAAAATATTACTTTTAAATGAAGTTTACTGTGTTTTAAATCCAAATATATAGCTACATTCAGGAAGGTTGGGAAGGCATGAGTATGTTTCTTTAGCTCCACAGCAAATAAAAATAAAATAATAACAACGAAACAATTGGCACTTGTCAAATGTCCAGAAGTCACCAGGCTCACACAATTCATCATTTTTTCTTTCTTACTATCAGTTAATACAATGAAGTATTCAGTTGTGATCATGTCCAATCAAGATGGTATAATAAATTGTTTGAGTCTCTGCAGCTTAGAAATCAGAACTATATCTGAGGAAGTCAACTTCATGTAACAATTTGAATGTGTGGTACATCACTGTTCTTGGTTCTTAGAGTCTGTTTAGTGTCCATTTTCATGTACCAGAAGGGCTAAAAGAACTTGATCCATGTTTACAAGGTTACTAACCTCATCATTGTCTACATACCCTTAGACATGTCACAAAACCTTTTTACTACAGCAACCAAAAAATATAACTAAATCAAAAAGTTTATTCCAGAAACGAGGCCATTGTTATGAAAAACTTATGTATGGTTCTTAAGCTTTTAAAACTGGTTTCTGAAAGGAAAGTGGAAGAGCTTGGAAATTGGCAAAAGAGAAACCATAGACACCATTAGTGGACTGAATGGGAGCATGGGAAAGTAGAACGTTTAGAGGGACATTGACAGTGAAGGTCTCAGTCCTGAGGTTATCAAGGGGAATTGGATTCTCCCAAGAACTAGGTTAGGGGCCATTAATATAATATTTTAATTGAGAATTTGGTTTCATTTACCCAAAGCATAAGAACCTGAGTGAAGTTGAGTTTCTCAAATATAATTACCTAATTTACTTTGTAGGGGACATTTTTTAAAAAATTAAAAAAAGAGTCTGAACTGTAAAAGCAAGTGTGGCAGTGTCCCGATCATCGAAAACAACTGCCTAGGAAAGGTTGCCTCTGTGTCTGCCTATATCTGAGAAGGAAGTAGAACTTGACAAAGATCATCTACATTTTACTCTTCTCTAGCTGTGAAAATATGAGCTTGAGAGAAGCATGGGGTTTTGCTCTATAAATCACAGAATAGGCCAGGCAGTGTGTTCCAAGATCTGAGTGTTTGCAGAGAGGCCCTTTCCGTGAAACTCAGATAGCAGCAGATATCCAGGTTATTGGAGACATCAAAACCATAGGATGTCTATTGAGGCTCTGTGTACTGAATATCGCAAAACTGGGGGACTGGGGCTTCCAAATTTCTTAGCAGACCACAGAAGTGCATCACCAGTCCCATTGTCGAACATGGAGCTGCTAGGCCTGGTGTTTGCTCTGCCAGTTTTTAGTCTTGTTTTGGTTTTATCATTATTTTCTACACCCCTATTGCAATCTTTGGAATGGAAATGTTTACTATGTACCATTTTATGTTAGAAATAGATCACTTGGGTTTGATTTCACACATACTTGGAGTTAATGTGGTGATATTTTGTTTGTGTTATAACAAGTAAAGCTTGCCTGAGGATCAGAGTATGGAGCAAGTCACTATTTAACCATAGAGGCCAGACAGTGGTGGCACACACCGTTAATCTTAGTACTAGGGAGGCAGAGGCAGAAGGATCTCTGTGAGTTCAAGGCCACCCTGGGCTTCACTAGATTGATCCAGTCTCAAAGAGAAACAGTCTGGCAGTGTGACTCATACCTGAATCCCAGTACTTGGGAGTTGCCTGTCTTTAATTCCAACATTAGGGAAGTGGAGATAGGAAGGTTTATGGCTGGGTGGAGAGAGGATGATAAGACTGGAAAAGACATGAGTTTAAGACACTCAGTCTGAGGACTTGTGCAGACAGGATACCCCTCAAGACCACTGGGGTTTAAACCTCCCACAGGCCCACAGGTCACATTCAGTTCAGTTGTTTCTTGCCATTGCGGAGGAAACTCCTTCCCAGAGCAATGAAAGAACCTAATGCCTATTGTAAAAAGTAATACTGCTATGGATGATAGAATAGCTATAGAATAAAGAACAAAATTTTCAGGAGGAACCATAAATCAAAATTGATAAAGATTAGATTTGTAACCTGCCCAAAGTTAGGGTTGGGACAGAGTTTTTCTTTTGTCTTTTTAGTTAAATAAAAACAACCATCTTGGTTAATTTAAGACATTTGGACAAATAAGGACCCAACAAAGAAGGGATAACTACCCAGAAAAAAACTACCAAGAAAAGGAATAATCTGACCTAATGCAATCTCTTAAGTCTGCAAAATAAGGTGATGGGGACCCCCGTAAGGACAATTAAACCAGGACTATGATAACACCACTAAAATGAAAAACATCACCTCGAGAATGACCTTTGGACTACAAGCTGCTCAGAACAATTTCCAGGTGGCTAGCTGAGAGGGTCCAGCCTCACAAACTACACAAACTACTCTAACCAGGACAACCCCTACACTTTCCCATTATGCAGAAACTGGACAACAAATGATACAAATAGCTCTTAGGACTTCACAATTAACGCATTCTTTTCACAATCCCCTAAAGATGCCATTGACCACAGACATCAGGAAGTAAATTTAAGAACAGGACACCCACATACCCATGAAGTAGGGTGGGTGGTTTTGGTAGTTCAATGGGTCATGGGTATTTGTCATCATTTAGGAGTGTTGGTTACAAGTTGTTATTGATAATGGTCTGGAAAAAAAGCTGAACAAAGGAGTTTAGATTAAGGGTTCCTGTTTTGTAAAGAAAAAAAAAAGGAATACAGATATGAGAGGATATAAGGGTTGATTATTAAATCTACTCTGAAAAGAAAAAAGAAAATATAGAAACATGATAAAATTTAGATTATTGAAGTTACTTTTAAGCCATAAAAGCAACTCTAGTTTTAAATATTTTACACTGATATGGATTTTTATAAATTGATACAAATTTAAGATTGTTTTTGTTAGAGTGTGCTGTATATACATTTCTAGTCTTTTTCAAGGTATTGCACCTATACAGCTCATTTAACAGTACAAAGCAAATTTCTAGACCTTGAAAGTTATTGCTAATAGGATAGTAGTAAGTTATCTATTGCAATCAAACTTATTAGGTATGCTTTTCAAGGTAGAAAGTGATGTATTTTAGACAGGTCATCTTCAATCACTTTAGAGATCTGCAGAATATGGCATTTAAGATGTTTTAATAATATTGGTTTTTTGTTTCTTTTTAATGACAAGGAGACATGTCTTTTTTCTGGCAGCACCGATCTATTTCAGGGAAGATGATAGGCATCAAAGAAACTCCACATGGAGTTTACCATTTTTTGTGGGAAAAGTAAGTTTCTTTGCAAGAATGTGCCTTTGCCTCAACTGCTGTATGTTCAAATTGGACAAGCAGGATGTAAGAGAAAGGACAAACTTTACCAAGACAAAGTAAGATAGTTCTTCAAATATCCTGCTTCATAGAAAAGTCTGTCAAATATTCTAAGCCTGTAGACTGAAGATGGATGCCCAGTGTTACAGAGGAACCTTGGTTGACTGTCCAGGCAGCCAGAAGTTTCTGTTATTTCTCACAGATTTTGGAAGTCATTTTCATTCACTTCCTATTTACTCAGTTAATATTATTTTCTTTTCAAGTATCTGAGGTAGGTGAAGACTAGATAGTTGGTTGTAATTATAGTATTACTTGTTTACCAGACTCGGAAAGAAGCTCACTAAAGAGCTGTAAAGTGTGTAAGATTGAAAGACATCAAAGATGGTTTCAGATAGTAATGCAAGTTAGGGTAGAAAGTAAATTAAGTACAAGACTTTGGACTCACCCAGACAGGACAAATAATAAGAGTATTTTCTCTGAATTTGTCAAATGCAAGTGGAGTAGACATTGTTGATATATTTATTGCCTGTATATATTACATATATTGTACTTATTTTATATAGTTTTTCTTTTGTTAGTTATAACCTTTTTAACAAAGACAAAAACAGGAATATGTTTTAGACAAATAAGGGAAATATCTCCACATTGTGTTTGTGCTATAACAAATAAAACTTGTGTGAGAATCAGAGTGTGGAGAATGCCACTAGTTAGCCATAGAGGTCAGGCATTGGTGACATATACCTTTAATCTTAGTACTTGCAAGTCACATGCCTTTAATAACAACACTATGGGGTTGGAGACCAGAAGGGATATGGCTGAGTAGAGAGAGGAATATAGGGTGGGAGGAGCCAGAAGCTCAAGGCATTCAGTCTGAGAACTTGTAGAGATGGGATATTCCATTCTGCCTGAAGATTTTATAGAGGTAAGAACTATTGACTAGCTGCTCTTCTTCTCTGATCTTTCAGCTTTCACCCCTAATATTTGTCTCTGGGTTTTTATTATTAAGACCAATTAAAATTCATGCTACAGAGATTGCCTTGAATTTCAGAATTGTCTTAGACTTCCTTTCTGTCATGGTTCATAACTACTAAAGATGAATTGGTCTTTTGAATGTGCATAGAATGCTCCTTATTGTCAAAGAAAGCCACTACATTATGAAAACAAGTAATGGAATATCCTGGTTTAACAGTTTTTTGGGGGGGAGTGTTAACCTGACAAGAGGTGAAGTTTCAATGATTAATATTTTCTGTCAACTGGATCTAGAATCTCCTAGAAGACACACTTCTGAACACTACTTGACAAAGCATTTAGTTAGATAAGTTCAATCAATCTCTGGCTACGTCTGGGAGATGTTATCTTGATAAGCTTAGTGGAGCTGAGAGGACCTACACTAAACAGTCAGCCCCATTCTCTGAACAGGAATCCTAAACAACACAAGAATGATGATGGGATCTGAGCATGGACGCTCATCAGGACCTTCTTCTGGAATGGAGCTGAGGTATGCCAGCTGCCTGACTACCCTGCCACAATGGACGGCTGCCTGCAGCTGAGAGCCAAAATAAACCCTTCCCCTTTAAGTTTCTAGAGTCATGGTATTTAGTCACAGAGACCTTAACTTATTCGTAAATCTTTAAGACTTTCTATAATTCCAGCTTTTGCTCTGAAAATTATAACTCATTTTAAATAATAATACGTTAATTCTTGTCACAGGGATATCACATTATTTTAAATTCAAATTTCAAAACATTATTCAGAGAATTGTTATATCTTCCAGATCACTCTCTGAACGTTAAATTCCCAAGTTTGTGGAATCACTGCTTTTTCTCCAAGGACAGAACAGTGAATCAGATGATGACATTGGATTCATGCTTGTTATACGATTGTTCAGTTTGTTGTTCACTCAGCACATTGCTTTCTTTTCCTTCAATTAATAAAACTGACAGGGAATATAGAGTTAGTTCAAATTTGTCTCTCAGTTGATTTTCTCCCTTTCACCTTGCTGGCTGGAGACTGGGTCTGGAGGAACGCTGAAGCATGAAGATTTTATGCACTTTCCACTAGAGACAACTAGCAAACAAAAACTCAAGGTCATAGCTTAATCCCTGCTCTTAAGTGGCATTCTGTGTGAGTCCGGAGGATACAGTTCAATCTCAGCATCCTGCTTGAATTCCTTGTTCTTTAGAATATCACGCTGTGTGTGTCAGAAATGCAATAATGAATCATAGGAGATTTGGCCTCACAGTTGGTAGTTGAGTGACAGGCTTTCAATTCATACTTTTGAATATTAAAACACTCAATATTTTCCAAAGTTGAACAAGAAGACAAAATTTAAGCATCACAATGTTGAACGTTAGTACCTTACCAAAGGCAGGGACCTAGTGACTATAAATAGTAAATATATCTTTCAAATGATCAACTTTCATCCGAAAAAGAATTCCCTGAACAGGACAGCCCAGGGCTTCCTCCTTGACCTTCACTTAGGTGTTCTCCATCTAAGTGACACATTAAACAAAAATACATAAGGTGGAGGCTGAGGAAAATCAGAACAGAGGACCCTTCAGCTCCTTGTCTTGTGGCTGTTAAATGTACTTATTGTTTTTCTAAGAATCATCAACCTGACTCGGTACAAAGATGCAAATATTCTAGCCTCCATCTGCTCAGTATTTAAACACAATGGGATGGCACCCTTATAATTCCATTGTGCACACATTCTAGTAACACTTTTTACTCTCCTGCCCTTTTCTGTTTTATGCAATGGCAATGCATTTTAAATGGGCTGTGCTGCGTGCATCGTGCATCCTTATTCAAATGTAATTGCTCTTTGTCTGCTAATACTTCATTTCAGTTTCAAGGTCATAGGTCTTCATTTTTATTCCTTCATCCTTCATTCTTTCCAAAGAACTCAGAGCTCTCCAGAGCATCCAGTGCTCAGTCATACATTCATTTGAAACAAACAGAGCCCTGGTTTTGAATGCTCATATTTTCTTCATTGGCATATACAATTCTTGGAGTGGCATGCAAATCAGTCATCAGCTCTGTTGGGAAATCTCTTTGCATTCCTGAAAACAAAATTAGATATTCCTCATTGTATTCCTCCTCAGCCATTTTTACCTCTCCCCACTATACCATATAAGCACCGTGAAGGTAGAACATTCCAAATTGCAAGCTTAGATAGAAGTCTGGAACATTATCAGTGCTTTGTAAAAATTTAACTCATGTTAATGAAGGAGCTAGAGGGAGTCTTTCACTTTTTTACTGGCACATTTTAAAACTTCATTTGATCATATATAAATTATTATATGTCATGTCTTTTTTATTATATGAGGAAGGATGCATGATAGAAGTATAAGGATAAATAATTACTCCCAAAGCCTATGAATATTCATATGAATTAACTTATTTAAAAACCCTATTAAAATAGTTAATATTTCTTTTCTTTTAAGGAAAGATTAGTATGGGTGAAGAAATTGACTTACATCTTATTTAATTTCTTTTCCACCTATGTCTCTTTTTCTCTAATTTTCCTTATAAGGATTAAATGCAGAGCTTCAGAAATACTGGGCAAGCGTTACGTCAAACCACTAGGAAAGTCTTTAAGAATTCTATCTAAGAAGTTTGGTATTTTTGGAAAATGCCCATAATAATAGCTCTTTACCCAGGAGCTAAAGGTCCACATCAAAGTTATTATTAATTCTATTCCTACAGACATGAAGTAGCAAATACAATGAACATTTCATGGGTGTAGCATGACACATTTCTTAATTGTAAATCTTAAAGCAGGATTTAAAATAAAGGCAATTGAGCAACAGTTGGAAGCATATGATACACCAAGATTCCATCTAGGGTAAAGACTGAATCAAAACATAGAAATATGTTATTATAACTATTTAAAAAATACTGTTTTAAGAGAGAAGTAGAATCTTAAATGATTGGTGCATAAAGATCTTGTTTGGGCTGAGGTTGGGACTCCCTTGATACAGCACTTAGGTTAATCCCAAGAATTGTAGAAAGAAGCCAGAGAAGACCGTGACTAGAATCCCAGCAAAGGAGGCTCTCAGGCTGGAGGATCTGGAGTTTTAAGTTAATGAGTTGAAAACAAAGAATTAAACAAAGATACAAATAAATAAACATATAGATAAGGAAATAATCTTATCTTAAAATGTTTTAGTTAATTTATTTTATGAATCAAATTTTCTATAATAAAAATTAGTTAAACAATTTATTTGATGGTTATAAATGCTTTTCTTGCAAGTGTGTTGCAAGTATGTTTGTGCACCACACATGTGCCTGATGCCTGAGGAAGTCAGAAGAGGGCATTACATTCCCTGGATCTTGAATTATTGATGGTATGAACCACCATGTGGGTGCTGGAATTGAATTCTGGTCATCTGCTTTCACATAATGGAACCATCTCTGTGGCTCTGTCTTTTATTTTAGCCTCAGTTATAAACAATTACTACATTGATACCTATTTTTTCAAATGATTAATTTTTATTTAAAAATTAGTCTTCAAGTTTGGTATGCTTGGAGAAAGATTAGGAATTTATTATGAATCAATATTAATATAAGATATAAAGTTATCCAAAGGAATTCCTCTGGATTAGTTATCCTTTGAATTATGAGTTGTAACATAAGGTAATTAGCCACTGTTTTTCAGCACTGAGCTAATTGACTAGCCAATTGTCTCAAAAGGTCAACATATTCAAAGAGAGTGGTGTGATTTGAATGCCAGGCAAGCAATATGTTTCAAACATAAAATATGCTTTCTGCAAAGCCTAAAGATCTAAGGTGATTCATAGGCTGACGATGGTAGGAAAACGGAGACAAATTGATTCCTGAACCGTGTGCTGTGTTGCCTCTCATAGACCAATAGCTTTGGAACCACACCTGGAAAATGCATTTTCAGAAGTAAGCTATCAATATTACCAGTGAGAATTCCTGGACTGATTGATTCATTGCAACTGCAGTTATGTAGAGATTTTGGGTTGCAGCAGGCCCGAGGATAGTTACCTTATATTGGTCTAGCTTTGGTCCCATGAATAGCTATCTCTCCCTTGTCCTCCGCTTTGTTAGCCCTAACATGACTCGCAGATGAAAACATTTTAGAAGCTACTACCTTAGCAGAGCACAATCTTCTGTATGCCCAAATTCTAAGAATGTCATCAGTAGTAGGCATCTGAAGTTTTTAGAAGATCTTCCCCCATGCTGCTCCTAATGCCCTGTTTCCACAAATGTATTTTAAAAGTGTCTTTATTTATGCCTTTTTGGTTTTGTTGCTTTAAAATTTTCCTGAAACTGCTTCTACATGGGAACATAGAATTTGAGAGCATATAAATCTATATTCCAGGGCCATGCTCACTCAGATTTAGCTCTGGAATAAGCTGCCTCTTATTCCATTTAAGGTGAGAGCTGCATTTTCTCCATCAAGAACATAGAAGCATATTTTAAATTAAATAGTATTTTTAGAACTGTGACTCTAAAATAAGTGCGCATACTTCTATAATAAATGAATATGCATATGTTTCTATGTATATCCATGCACAAAGTGGCTATATACTAGCACATTTTTCAATAGTAAACCATTCTAATTTTATGTATCTATTATTTTCCAGTATAAACAATATTACCTTCTTTTGAAGACTATATACTGTGGACATGTGTGAAATATTACAAAACTTCATTAATATGTAAATCTTATGGAACAACTGACATTTATAAAAATGATAATTTATTGATAAAAAGAATTATTCTTTCTAGGGAGTGTGCACATTTGTTTGTATGTGCATAAATATGATTGTGCATGGACTACGATGTCGAATGTCTTCTTTAACCATTCTCTACTTTGTGGTTTTGTTTTGGGGTCTTTTATTGAACTTCAATATCATTCATTAAGTTAGACTGCTTCTCCAGGGAGCCCTATGAATTCTGCAGTTTCTTTCTCCCCAGTGCTGAGACTACAGGTATACATCATTGTACCCTGAGATTTTACAAGGTGCTGGGACTTGTGTGGCAAGGTCCTTCATTGCTTGCTAGCCATTTCCCAAGCCCTTTAGGAGGATTATTGTTTTGTTTCTGGGACAAAAATTGTTCTGGAAATCAACTAGGATCAAATGTTAGAGCATTTTTTTCTAATTCAATTCTTAAAATTAATCTCTAAGAAAAAATTCTTAAACCTGAGACAGGGTTTAGGCAGTCTTATCTCTTTCCCACAACCGAGCACAAAAAACAGAAAACCTTTCTGAAACACAAGTGGTCTGATCTTACAAGCCAAGACTGTGTTTCTTTCTTCACAATTGGCTTTTTGTTTATTTGTTTGTGTCTCTGGGTTTGATTGCTTTGTTGATGGATTAATTAGAGGATTTTAGAAACAGTATCTCCTCTGTAGACCAGCCTGGGTCCCAAATACATCAGCAGTTCCACCTTTCCTGTTCTGTGATTATATATGTCTATGCTATTATGACTTGCAATCTACAAGGTTCTGAATGTTTCGTGTCACCTGAGCAGACAATAGTGATTTCCCACCCCCATTTCCCACAGTGGAAGCCACCATGGCTATGAAATTGGTCTTCTCTAATATTTCCACATATATTATGTTCTATATTTTTTGTTTTGGATAGGTAAACTGGTAGTTGAAGAAGATGGATTGGTAGAAGAGTGGACATAAAACCACCTCAAATGTTTGCACCAGATCCTTAGTTTCTTCCTTTCTTCTCTCATATCACCTTCCTTAGTACCTTACCTCCCATCTTTTCTAGAAGGTTCGAAATGCGTCATTACATTCTGAAGATAATGTTAGAATTACTATGAGTGCTGAGTTAGCCCTAGTCCCAGCCTTACAGTAGTCCATACCCCATATTTTAAACCTCCTCGTAGCCCTATCTCTAATCCTAGCACTTATCCTAAACACAACCTCAGCCCTTACCCTAAGCCCAGCCCCATAGTTAATCCTAGCCTTATCTCTAAACTGGCCTGATCTATACATAACATTTGTTCTAAAACTGAGCCTATTAAAAACAACAAAAAAAGAATGACTGGTGAAGCAATAAATCAAGATAAAATTTTTGCATCCTGAAATATGGGATGGGAATATTTGGGCTCCAAGTTCATATTTTCAGATTAATTCTGTTTGAGGAAAATTGGAATACATAAGGCACTTGAACAAGAAGGATAAAAGATTGCTAAATTTCCCATGGTTAATCATTGCAGAAAATAAAAGCCACCGTTTACCTTAACCCATTCTGAAAGAGTTTCTTAGTTAAGTCTCTCCAGAAGGCTTTAAAAGAAACTCTTTATCACAAGACTTAAGTTCTGTGGATAACAAAACGAAAGATAAAAAGGCAGCTAGCCATTTTAAATGTTCAGTTTAGTCTCTGTAGTCAATGCATGGGAATTCTTGACAAACGGCTGAAGATGAAGGAGCATATATTACTAGGGATGAATCCCAGTTTTCTTAAGTAAGGACTGGGTGCAATTAAAAATTAATACGCTTATTTCAAAGAAATAAATGTACATATAAGAGAATATTTTTAATATATTTTTGGATAAATACACCAATTATGTATATAGTGGGCCCAAAGCTACCCAGAGACAGGATCAGAAAAAAAAGTAAAACTTGCAAAAGATTTGTGTGGCATATCTGTGCATATACTCAGCTGGGGAGGTAATTATTTCTTGTCAGAAGGTTTCATTTCTTAAAGATTACAACACCTCAGATGTCAGTCTCCTTAGGTTTCAAAGGACCCTAACTACTTGCTAAAATGAAACTGTATGGATGGCATAGTTGTGTTTTCCTAGGGACATGGAGTTTGACAGAATTGTCTTCAGTGATTTACAGAGTGTTGATACTGTTTTAACAGACTAGGAGCTGATCGTGACTGGGGAATGCCATCTCCACTTGTATCTACATTCGCTGCTTCCTTGCACTGCTAATGTAAACTAACTTGATGGAGAATTGTAAAGAATCCCGCTTTCAAATACTCAACCAAAATATGGACATAATCAAGTATCCTAGGAAGGTCAAACTCAATATTGTGATTTTATGCACGCTGTGATCTGATCTCTGTCAGTTCCTTCTAGCGCTTTCTATGTTCGAAAGCAGATCTCAAACTTTAGTACATTTCTTTTATTGCTGCTACACTTAGACAAGTAATATTGCTACTACTATGAAATACTGTGTAGGAAGAGATGCAATTTTGAAAATATAATGATGCTATTTTACCAGTGCTTATTGTTAAATATCTTACAAGCAAATTCCTGTATATAACTATGCCCTTATAAAAATCCATTTTTCCATCAATTGGAACAAAATTATGGAGATTAAAATATCTGTGTTACAGAAAATCATTAATAATAGATATTTTTTCATTATTTTGACTAGAAAGGAATTGATTTCGCCAGGAAACATTCAGAAAACAATTCACTAAACACAAAAGCATTCCCAAGACCAGAACATAATGTTCAAATCTTTAAGCTTTACTTATTATTAATTTTCATAAAGACTACAAATACCCCACCAAATGTACTTTGAATCATTTATTAGAAGAAAGAGCCAAATTCATTTCTTAGTCATGGCTTAGGCTTTGTGTGTAATTATTTAAATTAGAGTACATGCTCTGAATGCAACAGACATTTAAAAAAAACAGCAATGTTAGGAGACATAATTCAGAAAAAAGGGCTCAGCACAGCAATGCAGAGTGTACTTAGGTACTTCTTTTCTTACTTTGTATCAGAAAGGTCCCTAGATACTGGATAGGGATGGCATTTGGAAATAATTCAGAACCATGTTTTTCATCAATAAGGAGGAAGCACTCTGAATGTGGGCAGAGAGACCTGATTTTATACAAAATCATTGTGCTGACAAAATATCCATGTGGCTTCTTTAAAGCACACCACATACAAGACACAAATTTAATGTTTTCTGATATGTTCTGTCCATACACACAGTTCTGAATTTATCCTCTCAATGAAAAAGGTTTTGGTCACTCAGTCTAGAATGGCATATCTTTTAGCCTTGATCCTACTATTCTATATAATACATTACAGAGAAGCAACTGGGAGGACCTTTTTCTGACATAAACACAAATATTTGCCTGTATTGCTTATAGTTAAGTCCACCTGTCTAAGTCTACTTCGGCAGTCCCTAAGTGTGAACATTCTGGAGATCATTGTAGATGTAGATAGATAAGTTCCTCTGAGAAAAATTAGAAATTTGCTGTCTGGTGACTTTTCCTATGTCACTGCCTCTCCAATATTTTGATATTTCTCTTTGTGTGTGAGTTTGCATGTACACATGTTTGGATCCATATGTATATCATCCAATTGCCTAGAGTTGGAGTTACAGGCAACTATGAGCTCCCTAATATGTGTGCCGGAAACCCCAACTCATCCTCACCAAGAGTGCAATCCCTCTTCATCACTCATGCATTTAGTCAACAATGTCTCCCCAGCGTTCTCACATCTCCTCTAGCCCATGGTTCTCACTAACCCTAAGATGAGGAACATATTCTTGTTTACATCCTACTTCAGTGACCTATTGTGGAGATGTTTGATCCTGTCCCTCCTTTCCAGGGCCCATCTTGAGAAAGCAGACTTTGTCCCAGTGCAACCAGTGTAATCTGTTTACAAAGATTCACTCGTGTTCTGAAGGTCCTTTCATGCAAGTCTCCCTCCTTTCCATCCCTACCAAGAAGTTCCAGTACTTCCCTTCACCTGATCCGGAAGGAGTGGACATAGAGCAACAGAAGAAGTGGTGGCCGCTCATAGCTGTCGTCAACCTTAGTGTGCGCCTTCCTACCAGATGGTGGGTAACCGTGTGGCAAAAATTTGGGGACAAGGGGACTGGTTTTAAAACACATGTACATAAAGTAAGATATTTAGAACAAGTCCCCATAGGTGCAGGCATACATCCTGCCCTTGCCCTGATATGTACTCTTATCACCTGTGGTGAGGTCAATTAAGAATAGGGATAGATGTGGGAGGTTTCTTCTTTTATCCAAGGCTGGCCGCATGCCCTGTAACTTCACAGGCTCTTTTGCTTCTTAATCTCATCTTTAAGTCCCTGTATTCCATTCCTAGCTTTTAGAATGCTTCAAATCTACTTATATTTTAATATCTCTTTATTTCGATTTTTCTCTCATATCTATGTAGAAATTAGAGGCTGATATTTAAAAACATTAAAACTGAAAGGAAGTTAATAGTATAGTAGGACAGAACTGGTATTAAAGAAAATATTTCCCATGAATACATGTATTTGAATACAAAATGGTAGGAGCATTCCTGTTATTTTGTTTAAGACAAAGATAAAATAAACAGGCTTGTGGGGTGTAAATCTATTGTGATAATGACTCCTTATTCTCCTATACTGAATAGAGCAATTTTATGTGAAATATTTTTTTTTTTCTTTAAAATCCCAGCTTCAGCCGGGCAGTGGTGGCGCACGCCTTTAATCCCAGCACTCGGGAGGCAGAGGCAGGCAGATCTCTGAGTTCGAGGCCAGCCTGGTCTACAAGAGCTAGTTCCAGGACAGGCTCTAGAAACTACAGGGAAACCCTGTCTCGAAAAACCAAAAAAAAAAAAAAAAAAAAAAAATCCCAGCTTCAAAGTCTGGGTATGTGTTTGCTAACATGTTTTTCAAGAAACTGTGATAATTATACTTTTGAACTTTATACTGAGAGACTGGCAACAAAATCTTCTCTCTCTCTCTCTCTCTCTCTCTCTCTCCTCCCCCCACCCCACCCCCACCTATAGTTGAAAGAAAAGGAGGGTTGGACTTCTCTTTGAATTTTTATGACTACACAAGGTTTACTGCTTCAGCTGTCGCATTGTTTCCAGCAGACTCACCCTTACAATGTGCTCCCTCATCAGAGCCATTCGGGCAGTCGACCATCCCATTGCACAGCTGAGACAAATGGACACACGCACCAGCTCCAGGACAAACAACGTGATTCAAGGGGCACTTGATCTCCACCTCCTTGGGACCTATAGGTGAGAGGAAAGAAAAGTCTGTATTTAGCTTTATTTTTTTTTTGAGTGCAAAAATTAATAGTTTGAATTAGGAAACCAAACTGCAGGCAACACTACGAGATCACAGCTCTGACTTCAAACACTTCCAGATTGCCTATGTGAACAGAAACTCATTTGAAAAGATATAAAGCATATGAAAGTTCATATGTTTTTAAAATAATTCCATAAAACACAAATACTCTTCTCAACCATTAAAACAACATGGTTTGCAAGCCAAGGATTCATAGTCTCTGTTTCTTATTCCTAGATAAATTTGATGAGGATGTCAAACTTCTTCAGTCTTAACTTAATTGGGAAAGTTGGTTAATGACAATTTTTTCCTCAATACATCATTTTAGATTTAATTTGAGTACCAAGTGAGGGCTATTATCATGGCTAAATAAAGAATGTTCTAGCACTGAGAGCTGCCCTTTACAAAAACCTTTCTTTCTGTTGTAAACTAAAGGAGGAGAACTGACATGGTTGTATTTTTACTCTCACTACTTAAATGAGACAAAGTAATAATAAAGAAATAGCCAGGGTCATGTGAAATTATGAAAACCGCAGAAGAGGGTGCTTATAATGAATAAGAAAGAAAAAAATATATTACATAAAGAAATAGAAACTAATACTGATAACAGTTTAACATACTTTTAAATTTTTATCAAAAAGAAATTATAGGTTTACATGATTCATTTCTTTCATAAAAACTGTTTACTTCCAAACTTTTGCATTTTAGCATTTATAAAATGATTCCTCATGACTTACCATTATACCCATAGATTAATATGTCTCTCAATACTCATAAGAGATACTTCTTTTTCCAGCAAACGATTATTAACACAGGAACTCACACTTGGCAAGGTGCAAAGAGTAAAATAAAAGACCATGGAATGCTCTGACTTAAGTGGGGCATCCCTATTACATTCCTTTCTCCCAGGGCTTAGGAGTCATTATTAAAGAAGAACCAGGAAGAGTGTAAAATATAAAGATGGTGTGTGACTACAGGAAAACATAGTCTGCCAGACAGAACAAGACAACTGCATGTGTGAACTCAGAGTATTGTGATGGCATGCACAAGAACTGTCCACACGCCATATAGAGCTAATCCCAGCATGGAGAACACTGTTGGGAATGAAGTTCCACAGTTAGCCATGGAACTAGCAGGAGCTGATAACTACTAGGAGAAACCAAGTCAGTTTTATTTAGGTGAGACACTGAGAAGTTGACTGTTCTCCAGTGGAAGACCACATGTCCTCAGACATAGGGCCAAGATACATTGGACTTGAAGAAAAACAGATTCGATATTGGATAAGTAGGAAAGAAAGTGTATCTGAAGGGAGATGAAGGGAGAGGAATATTATCAAAACACATTGTACCAAATTAGCAAAGAACTAATAAATATTTTGTACATTGGCTGAAATGTTGCCACTGGCAGAATTCTCTAAAATTCTGAGGTATATTTACATAATTTCTTCGATAAAGTTTGCTAGTTTGTAATATACCTCTTGCCAAGAATGTGAAATGTATTTTATTATAATAGTTCATGAACTCAATTAATCACTATTTCTAAAACTACCTGTCTTTTTCAACAGTCTATGCATGGATATATATATTCATAAGTACAAATGTGTTTGTGTTCAGAACAGATAAAAAAGGAAAATGAAACACTGATTTTTCTAAGTATTACAAGTCATAGTTGAAAATTAACATGACAAAAATTAAGTTAAAGCAAAATTATGATGTTATATGTATCTATGTTTAATAGTTATAAGGATTTCAAAAAATTAATTGTTTTTCTTTAAAAGTGAAAAACTAGGCATAAATGTCAAATTGGTATTTAGGCCAGTGATATATACTGATATTTTTGAAATTCCAAATGAGTATATATTTTTGAGAGATTTTTAAATCTTTATAGTAAGAAAATAGAAATGAATTAATAGTTAAAACTTGTAATTGTTCAATGAAAAATAATATCTGAGTGAGACAAGGAAAGTTTGGCCATCTATTTATTTTAAGATATTCATAGAACTAAAGAAGAAGGCAGAAAACAAAGACATGCTGGGGTCCAGAAGTCATGCCCACCCTTTTACAAACTGCAAAAACTGAAACATATCTTAATTATTGGAAAACAAGATATAGAACTATGAGACTCAGTGCTAACGCAGGGAATCAAGCGAGAAGCTGGTCCGAAACAGGGAAATATGTGCTTTTGTTGTTCACCACCTGGGGGAGTCTTCCCTTTTGCCTTCCCTTCAACTGTTGCCATGGAAATGACAATGTAGCTAGAGCTTGCTTGGCAGGCTAGGATTCAGTCTATCCTTCCACAAATCTCATACTAAAGTATATCAAGAAAGTTGTATAAAAACTGAGGTTCTTTGTAAAGATGGTCCCCCTCTTTGAGAGTTAAGTTCGCCGCTGGGTAAAATAGTATCTTAAATCCTTTGATCAGTGTCAGAGTTATTTAATTGGAACAGAGCAAAATTCACACACCTACATATACAATACATGGAAACCCAGGTGTGGGCACCCAGATATATAAAGGCAAATATAGCATTAATTTTATAAATATTTCAAGTAATATTTATAAGCTTAACATGAAATGTACACTTAAAGTTATGAAGCTATAAATATATATTATCAACAGTTATAAAGTAAGTCTTGAAAATTAAATGTGAGACAGCAATGCATTCATCAGTCTAAACCTTCCTTGAATGCAGACACTATGGGTATGTTGTATATTGTGGCAAAATACATTCATGATATTCTATTTTATTGCAAGTGAGAATAACTCCATGATAATCTTGTAATTCTACCAAGAATGAAGAGAGAAAGCAATGTGATCATAGCTTCCACTTTTCATCTATATGAAAAAGAAGCATGTAGCAAGGAAGGCTGTGTGCATCGCTGAGATCTACAATACTTCCTGAAGTCACTCATGAACATCACCAATATGACATAACAGATGTTTGAATCCAGGATATTAATACATCTGGCACTGCTGTTCCAATTGCTGGATCACAAGGAGTTAAAGGTACTGGGATTGGGTGGGGTGGGGATAAGACCAAGTAACAACTGAGAATTTCAAAAATACAAAGAGAATCTTCATCACATTAATTTTTTCTTTAGCCTAAACACTTCTAATTCACTAAAGATAAGTTCAGGTTACTAAGTACTATAATAATATTTTAAATACAACAGTTAAAAATATATTTCTCCTTAAAATCGTCTATATTATAGCAATACTCCCAAATAGTATTTGGTCTTGAAATTCTATACGTTGCCCAATTCATTGAAATAGACTTCACTTTTAAAACTAAGTCTTGCTTCACAACTGCCTAACCTCCTAGGCCAATGTAATTCTTCTGTATTCTTTTAAAAACTAAAATATGTTTTGAATATGAAGAAAATAATTTTCTTTGTTCAGTAATAAGGTGTAAGAAAAGACACAGTCACATCAAATGTTTGTCTGACTAATGATGTTGAATTTGTTTTGCAATTAGTTGAACAGATAATGGTTGCAGCAGAAACAGCATCAGTGCCCAATGCCAAACTCCCCCTGCAGGCTGCTCTTACCACCCACTTTCTCCTCCTTGTGCTACTAAGATTCACCCTTGTTGTCTTTTCCAGGGATAATTTTCCGTTGGTCCTTTGTACTCTTTCTGTAATTCAATTATATACTCTTAATCTGTACACAATAATAATGATATTTTTGCTAAGTGAATATTTTTCAAATAACAGTCGTGTTGTCTATTTAAAAATACATCGTTAAACATATTTTCAGCATTGAGATTTTACGTGCTTCGCGCCTGTTCTCTGGCTTTGCTCCACTCTCAGCATTCTGATGATTTAGTTTTCCTCAGCTGAAGAAAGATTAACCTGTAACAGGAAAAAAATTCCAAAAGGTCTAGCACAAAAAGGAAAATGGTCATCCTTATGGGAACTTAAATTATGTCCAATAAGACCTACTATACATTATTTATGGGACCTTCTCAATTAGTAAATTGTACAACTAAATTTTAAATTGTACTTTGGTTCACAGTGAACCAGAGGGACCCAGATTCTTTCAGTAACTTCCCTGGTTTCCTGTTGAAATCTGTACCCTACTTTTCTATCTCCTGCCACTTGGACTTAACCACGTTACTGTGGATCTTTGCTCCTCCATTAATTTTAGCATTCCTAAATACACATCCACATTACATATGTCTTCTGAACATCCTCAGCCTAGAGAGAAGCATTGACATTGGCATATGATCGCTGTTTGTCCTGAAAGGTCTCCATGCTGCAGTCCATCACTTGGAATTGGTCCAAGGCTCTTATTTCCCAGCAGTTTGCTTTAACATCAGACTGTGAGATCTGATATTAGGAATTATTTCTTTTTCATCCTCATGGTACCATCTCCTGACACAGCATAACATACAATGTCCACTTGAAGGTCAGTTGTTTGAAAGAACCCAGAGAATAGAACACTGCTAATTTCTATTTTTCTTCTGACATATAAGAACGTAATTTTTTCTCCCATTAACACAAATCATTGAAAAGTTTCCACTAATAGAAATTTCACCCTGTGACTACATTCAATTTATAATGATTCTTAATTTCTGGCCAAATCTAAACAAAATGTCTTGACTTGATTTCATTATCTAATTGAAATTTAATGAGCATTTCTTACAACTAATATTGAAATTTATACCATGTGTCATTCGTTTGCTTTTTCCTTTGCCCCACCCAATCCTTCAATGCAAATTTTAACCTTGCCCACAGCCTCACGTTTACTTCACAAACTGTGCAACAGAGTGGAGAGTGCATTAGATCAGAGACCAACATGTGCGTTTGTTTTCATAGTTGCTCAGTAGTCATCTAAACTTAGTACTATTCTTACCCCACTGAAAAGTAGGAGTAGTGATAGCATCTACATTAGAAAATTGTAATAGGTGCAAATGAAATTCTGGGTTTCGTTTGATACACTGGGTAAGGACAAGCTCTTTGGGAAATGCCAATGCTCTCCATGAAGTGAACTTTCAATGACACTGCCTATATTAACGTTTTACTTTTTGTGATGTCTAGATCTCTGAATTTTTCATGAACTGTGCCATAAAGGCAATTCTGCAACAACTTACTGAGAACAAGTGCTTTCATTTCTTTTCCCACAACTTAAAGTACGGTGCATCACATTGCAGAAAGGAGAGCATGTATATAAATGTAGTCTATAAATATATCAACTGAGAAATAATTTCAAATAGAAACACATGAGATTATAAGAGCAAGAAGCTTAAAACAAGAAAGTTTTGGATTTTGTTTGCATATTCATTTAAATATTGAAAACTTAATATAGTTTTTAGAACCATGTGAAAATCGGTATTAAGTAAAGTTTAATATTGCAGAAGATATGGGATTTTTTTCTATTTGTAGGGTGTCTCAGAACTCGAGCTGTGGAATATTTAATGCTGTGATCATTTTCTCTTTATTATTTTAAGGCCCCATAACTCCTAAGCCTATGGACAATTACCTTAAAATTAACTTTCTATAGATATTTTAAAACACATGCTTAATGTCAATATATCTTAATTATATATTAGGGTTTCCAAACAACCATTACACTCTTTATAGTTGTTTAATACCTTCTATCTATATATTTATTTTTATTATAAACAATTCTTATCCACTTCAAAATATAGTTCTTTGAACATAATACAATAGAGTATAATCTTAAAATTTAGAAAAGACAAAGTGGTTCCTATCCAAGTAGAAGTGTAGAAATATTACAGTAGTATAGTATTATAATTGCCAAGGATGGAGAATCAAAATAATTACAGCAACCGAATCTATTCATAAATATCACATGGGAAGTAAGTGGGATTCTTGCTCCATGTTGTTTCAGCTGACACACATTAATAGTTGGAGACTTCAACACTCCTCTCTCACCAATGGACAGGTCAATCAGACAGAAACCTAACAGAGAATTGAAAGACTTAATGGAGGTAATGAACCAAATGGACTTAGCAGACATCTATAGAACACTCCACCCAAATAGGAAAGAATATACCTTCTTCTCTGCGGCTCATGGAACCTTTTCGAAAATTGACCATATACTTGGTAACAAAGCAAACTTCCACAGTTACAAAAAAATATTAGTAACCACCTGTGTCTTATCGGATCACCATGGATTAAAATTAGAATTCATCAACAATTCTACCCCCCAGAAAGCCCACAAACTCATGGAAACTGAACAGTCAACTACTGAACCACACCTGGGTCAAGGAAGAAATAAAGAAAGAAATTAAAGTCTTTCTTGAATTTAATGAAAACCAAGACACAACATACTCAAACCTATGGGACACAATGAAAGCAGTGCTAAGGGGAAAGTTCATAGCACTAAGTGCCCACTTAATGAAAACGGAGAAAGCACTCATTGGTGACTTAACAGCACACCTGAAAGCTCTGGAAAAAAAAGAAGCAGACTCACCTAGGAGAAGTAGAAGACTGGAAATAATCAAACTGAGGGCAGAAATCAACAAAATAGAAACACAGAAAACAATCCAAAGAATCAATGAAACAAAAAGCTGGTTCTTGGAGAAAGTCAACAAGATTGAGAAACCCTTAGCCAAATTAATCAAACGGCAGAGAGAGAAGTCACAAATTAATAAGATTAGAAATGAAAAGGGGGACATAACCACAGACACAGAGGAAATTCAGAGAATCATTAGATCTTACTACAAAAGCCTGTATGCCACAAAATTGGAAAATATAAAAGAAATGGACAGTTTTTTAGATAAATACCATATACCAAAGTTAAACCAGGACCAGGTAAATGCTCTAAATAGTCCTGTTAGTCGCGAAGAATTAGAAACTGTTATCAGAAACCTCCCTACCAAAAAGAGCCCAGGACCAGATGGTTTCAATGCAGAATTCAACCAGAACTTCCAAGAAGACCTAATACCTATACTCCTTAAGGTATTTCATAATATAGAAACACAAGAGTCACTGCCAAATTCCTTCTATGAAGCTACAGTTACCCTGATACCTAAACCACACAAAGACTCAACCAAGAAAGAGAATTACAGGCCAATCTCACTCATGAACATTGACGCAAAAATTCTCAATAAAATACTGGCAAACCGAATCCAAGAACACATTAGAAAAATTACCCACTACGATCAAGTAGGCTTCATCCCAGAGATGCAGGGCTGGTTCAACATATGAAAATCTATCAATGTAATTCATCATATAAATAAACTAAAGGAAAAAAACCATATGGTCATCTCATTAGATGCTGAAAAAGCATTTGACAAAATTCAGCACCCTTTTATGATAAAGGTCCTGGAGAGATTAGGGATACAAGGGTCATTCCTAAATATAATAAAAGCTATTTACAGCAAGCCGACAGCTAACATCAAATTAAACGGAGAGAAACTCAAGGCTATCCCACTAAATTCAGGAACACGACAAGGCTGTCCACTCTCTCCTTATCTCTTCAATATAGTGCTTGAAATTTTAGCAATAGCAATAAGACAACACAAGGGGATCAAGGTGATTCGAATTGGAAAGGAAGAAGTTAAACTTTCATTAGTTGCAGATGATATGATAGTGTACATAAGCGACCCCAAAAACTCCACCAAAGAACTCTTACAGCTGATAAACTCCTTCAGTAACGTGGCAGGCTACAAGATCAACTCCAAAAAATCAGTCGCCCTCCTATACACGAAGGATAAGGAAGCAGAGAGGGAAATCAGAGAAGTATCACCTTTCACAATAGCCACAAATAGCATAAGATATCTGGGAGTAACTCTAACCAAGGAAGTGAAGGATTTATTTGACAAGAACTTTAAGTCTTTGAAGAAAGAAATTGAAGAGGATACCAGAAAATGGAAGGATCTCCCGTGCTCGTGGATTGGGAGGATCAACATAGTAAAAATGGCAATTCTACCAAAAGCAATCTATAGATTCAGTGCAATCCCAATCAAGGTCCCATTAAAATTCTTCACAGAGATTGAGAGGACAATAATCAACTTTATATGGAAAAACAAGAAACCCAAGATAGCCAAAAAAAATCTTATACAATAAAGGTACTTCTGGAGGCATTACCATCCCTGACTTCAAAGTCTATTACAGAGCTACAGTATTGAAAACAGCTTGGTATTGGCATAAAAACAGAGAAGTTGACCAATGGAATCATATAGAAGACCCGGATCTTAAGCCACAAACCTATGAACACCTGATTTTTGATAAAGGAGCCAAAAGTACACAATGGAAGAAAGAGGGCATCTTCAACAAATGGTGCTGGCATAAATGGATGTCAACCTGTAGAAGAATGAAAGTAGATCCATATCTATCACCATGCACAAAACTCAAGTCCAAATGGATTAAAGACCTCAATATTAATCTGACCACATTGAGCTTGATAGAGGAGAAAGTGGGAAGTACTCTACAACAAATGGGCACAGGGAACCGTTTCCTACGCATAACCCCAGCTGCACAGATGTTAAGGGCAACATTGAATAAATGGGACCTCCTGAAGCTGAGCAGCTTCTGTAAAGCAAAGGACATTGTCACTAAGACACAAAGGCAGCCTACTGACTGGGAAAAGATCTTCACCAACCCTGCAACTGACAAAGGTCTGATCTCTAAAATATATAAGGAACTCAAGAGACTAGACTGTAAAATGCCAATTAACCCAATTAAAAAATGGGGCGCTGAACTGAACAGAGAATTCTCTTTTTTTTTCTTTTTTTCTTTTTCTTTTTTTTTTTGGTTTTTCGAGACAGGGTTTCTCTGCAGCTTTTTTAGAGCCTTTCCTGGAACTAGCTCTTGTAGACCAGGCTGGTCTCGAACTCATAGAGATCCACCTGCCTCTGCCTCCCGAGTGCTGGGATTAAAGGCGTGCACCACAACCGCCCAGCCTGAATAGAGAATTCTCAACAGAAGAAGTTCAAATGGTAATAGTGTAAATATGCTTCAATGTACACATATTCATTTACTGACATCAAAATGACAACTGGGTTATGTACACCTGTGCACAGGCATACTACTGATATTAAACAGAACACAGGGCTGTGTACATAAGCATGTGAATACACCTATGATATAAGTAGAACATTGTGCTATATGCACATGTTCATATGTACTATTACTGATGTTAAATGGAATACTCAGTTAAATGGAATAGTGGGTGTACACAGGCACACCACTGATATTAAACAGAACAATGGGTTGTGTATACATACATATGTGTACACATACTGATATTGAGTAGAACACATGCTACATTTCATTAAGAACACCTACTTCTCTTCTAGAGGACACTGGTTCTGGTCGTAGTACTTACATCAGGTGCTATTTTTATTTCCAGCTCTGAGCCAATGTCCTCTTTTTTGGTCTCTGTGAGCACCCAAATAAAAATGACACACATTTTTTTAAAAAAAATACTAAAAATTAGTCCTAAATTAGCCTTATGTTTGTGTGTACTTGTGTATGTTTGTTGTGCATACTTTTGAGTATATCAAGTGATTTTCATCCATTTTATTGACTTTGGCATTTAAATAGGACATACATAAGAAGTTACAACATTCCCCTACCTGGCAACTGGAAATACAACATGCATCATATTGACAAAGAGATCCTAGTATACTGTCACGATCATGATTTTGACATTAATTATAGTCTTCAGGATAAAAATTGATTAGGCCAACGGACTTCTGACCTTCTAACATAAGGACAAATAGATTAAAAAGTCAATGAATACTGTCATATATGTGCTTGTCTCTGAACCATTGCCTTCATTAATCACAGTGCTAACAGTACATACAGTGCATATTTGTTTAAACTCCTCCTCTATTCCTCTCCAAACAGTATTCACATCTTCTTGAAATGTTGAACACATTCTTGTGAGAAATAGAGGAGGATTTGTGTAGATAGATGAGACTAAACAACTATAATCAGGTTACTGGGTCGCTAGAAATCTTTTTTGTTTTTTGTTTTTTGAGACAGTGTTTCTCTGTAGCATTTTTGGATCCTGTCCTGGAACTAGTTCTTGTAGACCAGGCTTATATGGAACACACAGAGATCCTCCTTCCTCTGACTCCTAAGTGCAGGGATTTAAGGCGTACACTACCACTGCCCAGGTCTAGAAATCTTAATATATAATTAAGTTATAGATAATTGTACTGAATGATATATCAACATTGCTTTATTTAAAGGTTCATAAATCCAACTTTAATTATGGTTGAAATATTATAACTTTCTTTTGTCTTTCTCCCTGAATTAAATATCTTCTTGTTGGCTGCAGTAACACACACAGAAGTCAGTTATGGGAGGTTGAGCATGTAGCTAAGTATGTGCAAAACCCTTAGTTCTATTCCAAGCATAAAAAATAGTACAAAGTATGTGTGTGATCAAAGCTATAAGCATAACATCATGCAATCAAACAAATACATAAATGTTGTGTTCTCACTCCAAAGACAGCATATCATTTGCAGATGATATAGTTCTGTTTGGAGTTGAAATATTCTGTGTGACGATATCCTTCGAACACATAGAACATCTTTACCTTTGAGTCTAGTGCATTCCCCCTTGTTCTTATTGGTTACTTTACTGCGGTAGCATAACAGCTACTCGCTATAGTTGAGAAATTCAGAACAGCATGGAAAGTCTGACACTCCAGCAACAGACAAAATTTCCTGATATGAAGAACTCTAAAAGACTGACACTTGATAGGAAAGGACAAAGACAAGAAAATAGTCCAAAAAAACTACCCAAGGAAAGGGATTTTGCTCTCTGTTACAAGGCCTGTTGTAGGTTCATAGTCTACTGACTAGTCCTTATGACAGATAACTACACCCATGCTCGTAAGAAGCATTTCATCTGAGTTCAATGCTCTCCACATAGGGACACTGTTCTATAGTACTATCAAGAGGGGAACTTCTTAGAAATCTGCCAAAACACAGGGTGGCTTTTCCCGAATCTTCATATATAGGCTGCAACAATTAAAGGATAGATGCACATTTCCACTTAAGACCTAAACTCCAAGAGCAGACAAGCACCAGGTGAGTAACTGAGAAGATTTTGAGGTGCTAGTATTTTAGCCAACTGAATTCAACGGAATTCTCAATGTCCATGAAACTTTTGTTCCTCTTCTCTCAAAGGAAACAAGCAAACCAATACTTGATGTTTGAGACCCAACTTAGAAAATCCAATGTTGCTACTACTTCATTTTCATTTGGAAAAAAAAAAAGGTCACGAAGTCTCTTTGTGGATCTACAAGAAACATCTTTTTTTGGTGGTATATGTCTTCCTCAGAATTTAACTAAATTAAATCAACTTCACAAACCTAGAAAACAGACATATTTTTACAGCTCTCTGTGAAGACAGCACTAAGGAGAACAAAACCTTTCTGGTTTACAGAGAAAGGTGATCCATATTCTCTACGGTGGCCACATACCAGAAGCACCAAGACTTCTGCTTTTTGGTTCTCGTGGAACGTGCAGCACCGTTCTTCAGCTGGCATTGCTTATTCACTGTTCTACTGGGAAGAATCTGGCTGACATTAACCAGGACTGAATGCGTAAATCAAAAACAGAGGACAGATGAATACAAAGCCTTCCATTGTCCTCACTACATTTCAGCTTACTCTGTGCTTAAACTAATAAGCAATAATTTGAGAGTTCTAATTAGCCTGCACACATATTAGGGGGAAGTCCGTCAGAGTGTGTGTTCTTCTCTTGTTGAAATAGGCTATCAGAAAATTATTTTTGCAGAAGAGGGAAAGAATTCATAGAAATCATACCATTAAATCTTTGCATAAAAAGAAATATAATATGCATAATCTTGTGTATTAGTATATGTATATTATTTTAATACATTTTCTCTCCTGGGATGGCAATACTCCCTTTAAGAGCAGCATCCAAAAAAATCCAATAAGAGACACGACATGTCCTCTTCTAAGTTTTTGATCAGGGCTGCTTAAGAGATTCCCAAAATATACAGTCTATTGCTATTTAACCCTTGCTTGTCTCCTAAAGGTGGAAGGTAAATCCCTATGGCTGGAGACAGAATGCATGCACTTCAGAAACATGGAACAAAGACCTTTGAGCCAGAACCAACTTTGTTGCCACCTCCCTAAAGTTTTCCTGGTACCAGAAAGTACCTTGCAAACTTCCAAGGGAAGAAGGTAACCAGCATTTCTATGCAGTTATGATGACGATGAACCACTTCAATGATCTGTGTGACATGAGAACCCTAAGGGCACAGCACCGGCGTGCAGACCTTGGTGATAATCAACGGCTTTCTAGTTGGACTTAAGACGTGCTCAACAGGAGATAAGTCATGCCTGCTACTGGCAACCTAGCCTATTACCCAGCACCAGTGAAGTCATTGATATTAGAGAAGAGTACTTCACCACTTTGTTTAAACCAGCACAATCGAAACATCTATCTTTATAACCACAGATAAGTGCAGTCTGCACCCATATCAAGAAAACTTCTCTTAGCAACCACTGCAGCAAACCACTACAGAAAATCATAACCAATCAAAAGCCAGAGCTGTCCAGCCCGGTTCCAGTGGGTACATCTACAAAACACTTCTATTCCCCTGCTCTTAGGAAACATTATAGATGAGGGGGTTAAACATTGCAAGTAGCCGGTGATCAGAGAGTTTGCCAGGAGATTTTTGTGGTGTTTTAAATGAAAATGGACTCCACAGGCTCGGAGATTAGCATGTCTGATTACTCCCTGAGAAGTGCTAAGAAGGAATAGGAAGTGGTTGGGTGAGAGAAAGTGTGGCATTGAGGTGAGCTGCAAGGTTTCAAAATCCCATACCAAGCCAGGAGGTGGTGGCACAGGCTTTTAATCACAGCACCCAGGAGGCAGAGGTAGGCGGATTTCTGTGAGTTCAGGGCCAGTCTGGTCTACAGAGTGAGTTCCAGCACAGTCAGGATAGTTTGACAGAGAAACCCTGTTTCAAAAAGCAAACAAACAAACAAACACAAAACCATCAAAAGCTCAAAGCAGATTTAGTCTCTCTTTGCCTCCTGCCTGTGGATCAAAAAATAAGTAAGCTCCAGAGCCATGCCTGCCTGCCTGCTGTCATGATGTTCATGGACTGACACATGGAAACTGTAAACAAACCTCAGTTAAATGTTTTCCTCTATAAGTTGCCTTGGTGTTGGTGATTCATAATAGCAGTTGTTATGTCTCCTAGTAATGTCAGAAGCTAAACCTTAAAGTTTTTTTTTTTGTTTGTTTTGGTTTTGGTTTTGGTTTTTTTTTTTCGAGACAGGGTTTCTCTGTGGCTTTGGAGCCTGTCCTGGAACTAGCTCTTGTAGACCAGGCTGGTCTCGAACTCACAGAGATCCGCCTGCCTCTGCCTCCCGAGTGCTGGGATTAAAGGCGTGCGCCACCACCGCCCGGCTACTAAACCTTAAAGTTTCATCAGTGTGGCTCCCTAAACATGAGGTGAATGAGGACAATACCAATAGATATGACAAAGTCGAGATGGAATAGCCCATAAGACCTCAACCCTACACAAGGAGCTACAAACTTCCACAAAGACATTCAAGAAATTCAGAGAGCTGGGAAAATAGTCTTAGTCAAGAAAGAACATATCAAGGTCATCCTTAAGATATACATGGCAACAATATACAGATTGAAGAGCTTTGTAACATATTTGTACACATGTACTTATAAGCATATAATAACAATTAATGCAAAAAAAGAAGCCATTAATATGGTGGAGAGCAAGGAGAGGTGTGTAGGGTCATTTAGGGAAAAAAGAAGACAGAAATGTAATTTTATTATATTCTCATAAAACAAAAAATAAAATTAAAGTGAATTTAAGATAAGAGAGTTTATTAGTGTGAGGAAGATGCATTGTTAAGAGCCAAAGGTCAATACAACACTCTTGCGTGTGATATCCCTCCTGCAGTTGTAGACTGTGTATATGTTAGACCAAAGGTGAAGGGCTTTAAATGAAAGATGTTCTTCAAAATTTAATTTTAATGGAATTCAAAGCGATGTTCACTCTGAAAATGACTTCATGATGCACTTTTAAAAAACAGTTTGCCCATGATTGTATTCTATAAACGTCACAGTTATGGGATAATTGCTGTGTATTGAGTGCTTTCTATGTCCCCATCTCTGTGGTAAGCACATAATGTCCATTATCTAATTAAATTCTTGCAGGAACACCATGAGCTAGCTTTTATAATTGCTGTTATAGAGATGATAAAATTGAAGATTGGAAAGGTTAAATACTTTCTTCAAGGTCACAAAGTCATGCTGTTATGTGAATTTAGATACCTTACTTATTCAAAATCTTGTTCCCTTTCACTGTATTATTTTGTGCAATGATCTCAAAAGAGGCAGCAAAGCCTCGTTATGTGTCAGTCTGGTCAACTTAACTTTCTTTCCTCTTAATGAAGATCAGTACAAAGAATCTTGGGAAAAACCAATAACAGCAATTTACACATCACTATCATCATTACCATTTCAAAGTTACATCTTTTACATTTCTGAAACAAAGGCTTTGCCCACAGATGCAGCAATTTGCCCACTGTTAACACATGGCATACACTGTCCAGTCTCCTCTACCTACTCCCCAACAGAAGGCAAAACTCTGAAGCAATCACAAACCCAAAAAGGAAGGTTATCCGCTCTGTATTTATCACCTATTCATTAAAGACAAGCCTCAACTAGTTGAGTTTTTATAAAACATGTTACTCTAAGTACTCACTTAGAATCTTCCCCAATACTCAGAAGGTCATATACATTCTCAGCTCCTAGTCTACCATTCTGGCTCCCTTGTTTCAAACACAATTAAATTTCTTCAATTTATATGAAAAGCTACTGGCAAAATATGCAACAGGTATGCAACAAAGGAAAGGACCAGCAAAGCATCCTTCTCTTTCTTGATAAATATCACTTGGCAATAATCATTTCTTTCCAGATTTTATGAAATGATCAACCCTTCACAGTGTAGACTATGGAAAGCTATGTATTGTTTAAGAATAATAGAGTAATACTAGATTCAGAATGAAACACACGAATGGAACCTTAACATTCCTAATGGTGTCAACAATATCACTCAGAATACAAAAATTCTTAGAAATTAATAAACCTCAAGTACTATTTAGAACACTATAACATGTACAGAGAGAGAGAGAGAGAGAGAGAGAGAGAGAGAGAGAGAGAGAGAGAGAGAGAGAGAGAGAGAGAGAGGGAGAGGGAGAGAGAGGGAGAGAGAGAGAGAGAGAGAGAGAGAGAGAGAGAGGCCTAATGATTTATCTCCTTTTGGAACAATCCTTGACTCAGGAAGAAAACAAAAGACTTGAGACTTTTCATAGTCCATATTGAGTAATATGGAAAAGGATCACAAGCAATGGAATTCACATATTACATAAAAGTTGTGAGAAGTCCCTGGATGCAGAGTCGCCCATTTTGACCACCTCCCCAGCCCACGCTTCAACAATCCTTCGAGTCTCCCCTTCACCACCTTGTTTGGTCAGGTATATTTGCAAAACAAACCGTTGATTCACTTCTGTGTCAACTTTTCCTTGTGATACTTTCACACCTATCTATGTGTGTGCATGTGTATGATACATAGACACAAAGACTCCAGATTGTGGGTGAGAAGAGACAAGAAAAAGTGAGCAACACCAACATCTTACAGGCCAGTATAAACCTGGACCTAACTGCAGAAACCCAGAAATGTGAGCCTTTTCCACCTACTCTGAAAGTCAAAGAGTTTGAGCTTATTGTACTTTTGTTGCCCTCTTCTCCCAGTTTATATTGGGGTATAAAAAGTGTATGGAAATTAAAGTCTGGTGAGAATCCAGCATTCAGTATTCTGTGTCTCCTTGTTATCTTTGTTCTTCCAGTGTAACATTTCTAATTCTCACGCTTCTACCCTGAAGCATAAAAATCCAGCATGGCTAGGATCATGGTAGATCTTCCCAAAAGGTGCCTCACCACATGTATTTACTCTGTAGACATTGAAATAAACACATGAAATCTAAAAATAAAAAATGAAGAACATACTGCCTTCATTTTATTTTAATACACATGATGCAAATAAATTCTGAACAATTAATTTGCCCATTCAATGTTGTTAACAGAGAGAAACTGAAATCTCACAGCAGATTGAACCTTGAAGGCCTCGGTCTGAGCACGCATGCAGGCACACACAATTTGGTGAACAGAAAATAATACTCGGCTGCCAGAAATACAAAGAGTGTACAAAACACCCAAAACTACTTCTATAGGATTTCTCCCTGTGCTATCTTCAACCCAATGAAGATGATAAATGAGAGCAATTACAGCAAAATAACGCAGAACTGAATACAGAGAGAATAACCCACACCATTTCTTTAAAGATGCCTCATTTATATGTAAAATTATCTTGGAAACATTAGGTTTTATTAGTCTCATGGATTACAGCTCTCACTAACATTTCCTCTCGTTTCATATTAGACATTTGATCAGTTCCTGACTCAGTACCCTGCTGCAGAATCTAAGACATCACTTTCCATTTGCACCCACAAATCATCCCATATTTTTTAGTAGGTTACAAACGTTGGTATAATTCAGCTTATAATTCAGTTGGTATAATTTTTATGTTTAGTTAGCATATGCAGTATTTGGGTTTCATTGCGGAGGAAAAACAAAAGAAGTGGAAAGTGTTATATTTAGGGAGGTGACTGACTCAGAAAGGCAAATGTCATATGTATTTCTCTGATGTGCACTGCAGTGCTCTTGCGACTGGGAAGACTGCTTCAGTAGATGCAGACCGGTGCTGTGTGTGGGGTTCTACTGTGCAATCCATACTCTGAGCATTCCTGAGGACCTCCTAAAAACTTAACACAATAAAGCCTATTGTTTATTTTTCAACAAATACCTTCACTAAAAAATGTCTCTAAACAAACAGAGAAAAACAGAACACTTAGCATCACTTAGTCACAGCCTAATGCTGCTTTACTCTAAAAGGAACAGACGCTAACAATGCTAATCATTTTATGAACATGAACATATTGCCACCTGCTAAAAAGGTTAGGTTTTAAACATGTCTGAGGACTTCATGATTGGGTTAGTGTACATGTTCATATGTTCTGGGCTGTGAAGAAGGAGGAGGAGGACGAGGAGGAGGAGGAGAACAGTAAAGCAATGAATCCCAAGAGAGGAGAGCTAGATATAAACTTTGCGGCATTAGTATCTGTATGTGACACTGGCAGAGGGAGCCATGACTGAAGAGGTGATCACTTGACACTGAGCATAGAGCTTATTTAACATTCTGAGTCATTTCTTAATTTGCTACATATTATACTGCATACTGACAGAAAGGACAGTCTCAGCAACTGTGAGCCTGAACATGCCACCTGAGAGGATGATGGATGGGATACAAACTACTACTTAATGTGCTACTCCTTGTAACTCAAAAAGGCATAGAAATATACATGTGTGTAATTTACTTTCCTCAATTTAATTTCATCCTCAACAATATTTCCATATCTTAGTACTTTCTATTTTTTATTGATTTTTATGGAGCTCTACATTTTTCTCTATTTCCCTCCCCACCTCTCCCCTCCCCCCCCCCCCCGCAAAAGTTCCCATGCTCCCAATTTATTCAGGAGATCTTGTCCTTTTCTACTTCCCATGTAGATTAGATCTATGTATGTCTCTCTTAGGGTCCTCATTGTTGTCTAGATTCTCTGGGATTGTGATTTGTGGGCTGAATTTCTTTGCTTATGTTTAAAAACCACTTTCTTAAAATTACTATTTTAGAAAGTTGGAGAGTTTTGTCTTTGGGAAATTGGCAGCAAGGACATTTCAAATCGATGTCTTTAGATTGTCACAAGGGTCTCCCTCCTCTGCTGCTTACATTTGTCTGCAAGTGTAGTAACAACTCTGCCATCAATTTTTAATTAGGTTGCGAGGGGAGAACTGATCTGTATCTATTTTGCCCTATAGCCATTTAGTGTCCTTATGTTACTGCTACAAATTAACCTGGAATGACTAGTGTAGGAAGGACCAACTTTCCCATCTTTCCCTACAGAATGCAGTGTGCGGAGGAAATCAGGGCTTGCAAAGGCCGCTGGGAGATGTGGAGGAAGAGCATTGAGGCTGCTTCTCTTCTCTACTTTCCCCTCAACTTAAGATCTGTAACACTCAAGGAAAGAACCCGTGTCCAAAGGGCTCAACATTCCAACAACCTATGATACTAAGTCACACAATATCAAAGAAGAAAATATTTAGTTTTTTAAATCTAGTGGTAATGCTGTTTATTTATTTTTATTTATTTAAGGGAAAATTGAGCCTCAGTGAAATCAAATATCAAATTTAGAATTAGGAGATGAATTCTTTCTTAGTCTTTAAAGTAATGTTTCCCAAAAATGAAAATCACCTACCACAGCAGGGCAACAAACAGAGCTCTCTGAAGGTATCTTGTACTCTGGCACATTTACTTTCCAAAGGTATATTTCTATTGCTTTGATACTTTTAGTGCCATGGCATAGAAAAGGAAGAGTTAAATTTCTTGACCTAATTTACCTACTGACATTAGTGTTTGAGGCTAAGATGCTACAACTCACCCAAAAGCTGCCAGCATCATTGATGATTAACGAAGCAAGGTCATAATCCAAAGGCTGGAATTGTGGAAATGGAGGTGCAGAATCTTGTACAGTTTTGCTTTAAGATAACATGGATGCTTTGTTAGTCTGGAATCAACATTGGGGTTGATATTAATTTTACTCTTTATTCCATGTACAAAATTAACTTCATTGAAGACCACAAGCTCCAGATATTAAAGGGTTATCTGTGGTTCCTTTTCTTCCTTTTACCTAAGGTTCTGAGCAATGCTGTTCCTTAGGCTGCAACTCTGGACCTGTTTTTCTCAAGATACTTCTTGATGTGCGTTTTAGGACACTGTCATTTTGAAATATAAATCCCCTCGCAAGTTTCCTACCTGGTGAAATAACTTTTCACAATGGTATCCCTTTATATCCGTCACTGTCTATTACAGCATCAGTGAAACTGCTAGGAGAATAAAGTTTGAACAGACATCCAATCCTTCAAAAAGACTCCCAGCCATTTCTAAACACCCACCTCAATCCAGCAAAACGGCTGCTCCCAAGCTGCCCATACAGCCACTGTCTAACGGTTACCACCTTGTCGGTTATTTCAAGGCCGCATGATTTTACCACACCACGGACAACCAGTCCCTGTGATGCTCATCTTAGCCACAGACACCCTCTGTCTGACTCATGCCCTGTAGTGGGATCTGCTTCACGTACTGTTGTAAATACCCCCAGAACACAGAAACGGCCTCTATAATTTGCAGTCGACTTTGGTAGTTTGATCTCCCCACTCAATCAGCTTGGTCCTGACTCCCCTTTCTCCAGTTCCTGTAGAGTCATCATTACAGAGACTCACTTTTCTGCAGTGACTCCTAGCATGGATTTATGTTTCTACTTGACCTGAAAACCAAAGTTACGTGTTTTTTAAGTTTAAAAAGTGGCTTTAGCTTTGTTATTAATGTAGTTAATATTACTGAATGTTGCCCATCCATCCCAAAGTGATCTAAATTCTAAGTCATTTTTCTATTACACTTTCATTACTATTACAGAGTTATACAAATGAGGAAACAGATACATGGGGTGGAAATATGGTCAAAGCTAGTGTTTTTGAGATCCAAGAGTTGAATTCAGATATTTTGTGTATGAAGTCCTCACAGGTATCCACAAAAAATATACTGCTCAGAAAGAAAATCCTGGATGCATACGGGGTATGCTACTCTCATTGGTCCTTTACACTTTGCCTCACAAGCACCAACTCTCAGCTCTATTTTGGGATTTTCTTTTCTGCTACTCCATCCTCTTTGGTAGGTTCTTGGTTCTGCCATGGAGAAAGGTTAGTATTGGCTTCTGTCAACAAAGGATTATCCTGAACAATTACAATAACTAAGCAAATATTTTATTGTTTATATTCTGAAATTATTGTAGATTGTAAACTTATTTAATAATAGAGATAAGTTTTATTTTAAACTGTGATAATTGGCAGAAAAGAAGAAATATTCTTCTTTCCTATTTTTCCTTGCCATTCTAAAATATCATGTTTTTTTTTGATTTTTTTAATAAGTCAAAGATACAAAAAGGGACAGTCACAATCAAGCAAATACATAAGAAATAACAATTATGAAAAAAGATATTTACTTCATTTTTCAAACATATTTACACAGTGTAGCCCAGGCTCTTCTGGAACTTGCTACGCATCAAAACATGGCATCAAAATAGCATAGATCATTTTGCTTCAGCCTCCAAGATGTTGGGTTTGCCTGCTTGAGCAATGAAAATTTGTAGGAAGCATATTTGTTAGCTTACATGTCAGAAGAATGTAGTGAAAAATTGGGATGAAGAGAGTAATCCTGGGGCAGATTTGCATCATGGCACCAACCAGGAGCCTGGGGAAGGGAGTGCTAATCCTCGGCTTTATTTCTCCTTTGTGTCCTTTTTATTCCATCTAAGACTGAAGCCTAAGGGGCAGTTGGTCACATATACATTCTGAATCTCCCATCATTGGTAAGCTTCTCTGCCTTTATTTTACCCTCAAAGACATGCCTACATGAAGCTCTATTACCCATTTCTCTCTCTGGTTGAGCAGATGGAAGAATTGAGACCAATTTTCATGGGGTATTTAGGGAGTAGTTGTTTTCTCTGGTTTCCCTAACCAGCCACCGGTTTCTCTCTTTTGTTCTCATCTAAATTCTCAACAAAGTTTGTGTTTATTTATCATCTATTATTTATCTACTTAATAAAGCTTTTATTTATTTATATTATATGGAATCCATTTGCTCTTTAGGGATGCCATGCTCTGCCCTAATGTGGGGGACAGTGCCTTGTCCTGACCCAACATAATGGGCCAAATAGTGTGGAAGGTTCCTCTGTCTTTGTGTTGCTTTTAAGAAACTGCCTTGGCCTATTGATAGGGCAGAACGTACGTAGGTCGGGAAAACTGGACTGAATGTTGGCAGATGGAAGGCATAGGGAGAGACACCATGGAGCTGCCAGAAACAGACAGAGGAAATTTTACCCGGTAAGCCACTGTCACGTGGCGATATCCAAATTAATAAAAATTGGTTAAATTAATACAAGAATTAACCAATAAAAAGCTAGAGCTAATGGGCCAAGCAGTGTTTTAATTATTACAATTTCTGTGTGATTATTTTGGTTTGGGGTAGCCAGGACAAACAAGTGGGACCTTCTCCTACAGCCAAGCTTTCTTCACTTTTTACTCTTGAGGAAAAGTGGATGGGTGTGGGCTGTGGGGAAGCAAGGAGGGTGGGAGCATTGGTGGGAGAAGAACTGGTGTTGGAATGCAAAATGAAACTTTAAAAATAAGTACAAATATACAGAAAGAGTATTTTTCATAAAAACAGTACCTGTTATCCTATCCATCTCATTAATGGATTTAAAATTCAATTAGAAAGAGGCTGTTTACTGATATAATACTTGTGCTATATCATGTTTTAATTTGATGTAAAAAATAAAATGTATAAATTTCACACCATCTGGCTAATAGATGCATATATGAATATATTTTAAATTATTATATATAACCTTACATTATTATGGATATATTTTAATTATTATGTATATATTTTAAAATTATAAATTTAATATTTATTACTTTAGCATAATGATTATGTTAAACTGGCTAATAATAAATAAAAGATATAGATGAAAACCTATATTTTCCTTTTTTTCTAGTCAAAGATAGTGTATGAATATCATTTGTGAAGATTGCCTGTTCTCTCTTGTCTCATTTGGTCATTCATATTTTCTATACCAAGAATATTTTTATTTTTTATTTTTTATTTTTTTTCTTTTTTTTTATTAAAGATTTCCATCTCCTCCCCCTTTCCTCCCCTCCCTTCCACCCATACCCCCACCACTCCACCCCTCTCCAAGAAAAAGAGCCATCAGGGTTCCCTTCACTATGTTAAGTCCAAGGTCCTCCCAGCTTCCCCTAAGTCCAGGAAGGTGAGCAACCAAACTGACAAGGCTCACAGTGAGCCCGTCCATGCTGTAGAGGTCATGTTCATTGCCATTGTCCTTGGTTTCTCAGTCCTCCTCTGCCGTTTTTAATTTATGTCTGGGCTGCATGTCTCTATGTGTATGTGCACAATGCATGTGCATGTACACTTGAGTGTGGGTCATGGCCCCGACTGTCCCATGGCACATATGTGAGACTGTAAGATAACCACAGATATTTTTTCTCACTTGGCTCTCTGCTGTTTACTGCTATGTTTTCTGTCTCCACATCCTGTCTCCTGGTAAGAGTTCTGGGAACACATTTATTTAAGTTTTGTTGTTATTGTTGCTTTTAGGTATTTGAATTTGGATTCTCATATGTGCTTGGCAGATTTACACGTAATTACACAGTGGGCCATCTGCAATGGAGAGCGACTCCTTATCGCCACATAAGTTATACCTACTAAAACACCAGTTGCGTATAACAACCATGCTCCCAGAGATATCCCAATGTGCATAACAAATCCTATTCCTCCATAACTTAATTTGTTAATATCACATTTGAACTCCCCAGTCTTAGCAACCTCTGCGTGTTTTCCTGTCTGTTTGTGAAGCTCCAGGACGGAACTAAAATAACCCTTTAAGCCACCCATCCTTTGTCACTTTTATTCATAGATCTCGATCACTCTATTAGAGTTGTATTGTAAAACATTTTCCTTCCTTAACTGCATTAGATACCATGTTAAATATAATCAACAAATAATTTGTACTCTGTAGAAAGGAAGCAAAGTGGTTGAAATATAGAAATTGTGGTCCAAATTAGTAACTGTCACTGAGAAAAGCTGGCCTGGGGACTATCACCTGCAGAAGAGAAGTCAAATTGATGGAAGTCTGTGGCAGTGTCATGGTGGAAGATGGATTTGGACACTGATTATCCAGAACTAAAACTAAAGTTTTTTTTTTTTAAATGTTAATATGGGAGGTTTTTTTTTTTTTTTTTTTTTTTTTTTTTTTTTTTTTTTTTTTTTTTAACAAATAAGTTTATATCCTGAGGAAAGAATGACACTTAGAATGTTTGAGAAACCATAAGGAATCTACTTATATTTTATCTTATATATAATACATATAAGTATACTTGGGATGAAGGACTCTGAGGACCTGAGCTAGGTCTTAACTGAAAGCCTCCGCCCTGAGGACTAGATTCCATACTACTGCAAGTTGCTATCAACTTGCCAAGAGAGGGGAACAACCAATAGTGCTACTCCACTGTGATGCCTATGAACCAGAGCAGTGATCAGCATGGCCAAATACCGCAAAACGTACAATAGTAGCACTCATTTCTTGGTGGTAAGAAACAGCTGTGTAATTAGGTTTAAAGCCCCTTCAATGGAAGGAAAATTATACCTAGGACTGGAAACTTTGCCCACTCGCCTGGCCTAGTCACCTTGTGCATTTCAGAGGAGAACCTACTAATGTCACTTTTCTCAGCCAGTATAACTCCTAATTTCATTCTAAGCACCTACCCGTATCCCAAAGACAAGTGTTGCTATACTCCTTATCAACTGCACTTCTCTCTTTGCAGGAGACAGATCCAGAACATTACAGAAAATCACGATATATAAACAAAATGCAGAGAACACTGATTGTAGTGTGCTCACCTCCAAGGGATACATCTACAACAAAACTTTGGCACACAAGGCTCAGGGAATGTTAAAAAATAGTGGATGGAAAGATTGTAAAAAGCAGAGGACCAGAAAATCTTCTGTGAGATTGTGAGATTATGTCTCCTAGAAATTACAGAGAAGCCTTATCCATGATACTTTAACACTAGAATGCACATAACATCCAGACAAGTGTTGTGACCATCCTTTAGATCAACACTAGGAAAGCTGAGGCCAGTTCTCAGAAAAAGTGGGCTGACAAGATGACTAAGGAAGGAGCTTTGGGTTCATGGAAAGACCTTACTTTGATTAATAAAGTAGAAATTGATCAAGGAAGACATATGATGTTAACATACACACACACACACACACACACACACACATGCTCTGTGAGCAAACATATACCTAAACATGTGCATTGTATACACAATCATACATAAAGAAAGGATAACTCTTTTATACATTTGTTTTTTGCAAAGACAGTCCATTGATACCTTTCAGTTTGGGTCTAGAAAAATGCTCTCTTCTCAATAAAACTTGTTCCTCTGATTTTGGTGATTTATGGGCATTTTACCTGTTTATTATCAATTGTATTTTGAATTATAATTCATTAATAATCTTACTATGAAAATCAGCACATATGGTATCCGTTGTGTATAAATAAATACAATAAATATGTAAATATCATTAAATATATCTATGTCCCATAGCAAAATATCTAGAGATTAAAATTAAAATCAAATTAATTTCATTAATTGAATGCCAGACATATCACAATATGCAATGAGAAAAAAATAGTTCATTGTCCCTGTTGATGGCTCCTAGTTTCCAGGGACATACTAGGCATCAATTCTGGATTGTATTTCAAGTACTAGTACAATTAAGTCATGTTAAACTTTGAAGGTAATGGACCCATGACACTTAAATGAAGGAGGGAAGTTACACAACTTTCATTATTATTTTTTTTTCATTGTTGGATTGTTTTTTACTTCCTAGAAACTTGCTTTTCTGCAAGATTAGCCCTTAAATTTGGGAGTGTGGCACTCTACGCAAATGAGGCTATGCACCATAATTAGCAAGCATATGGGGTATATTTAGGATGCTTCCAGAATGCAGCTGAGAGAATTATGCTTTGAACAGAGTGACACAATATAAGTTACCATTTATGAACAATTCTCCGTGTACCTGCAGCATGTTCTCAGACTTATGGTTCAGTAAAAATAGCAACAGACCTGGTGTCAGATGTTTGACTCTGGCATCCCCCAACTGGCAGACTCTGAGAAAAGCCTTTCAGCAACCTTTGTCTCATTCCACCATCTGTCAAATGCTGGGAGGAGGTGCTGCCGAGCTGGGTGCCTGCCCACATCACAGTCCAACCTCACTGTTGGACCAGCCCGAGGACAAAAGCTAACGGTAGTCGTTGAAGACTTTGCATCATCTTACCTCTCCAATTATATGTCATTTTAAAAATTATTCCATTTGACTGATGTAGCCTATCTGAAGAGTTGATTTCAGAATTATTTGTACCTTAGCAGAACAACAGAGTTTCAGGTTGTTTTCTTTCAAAATCATCTGTAAGCTGAGCCAGTAACCCTAAAGCAATGTATTGTGAGATGACAGAGCATTTCCAGGATTCTTTCCAAGAGAAGGGAAATAGGTTGACTGTGTTTGACCAAGCCTTGTGGCCCAATGTTTTGGCATCGAACTTAAGTGGAGATTCTCTGAGAGTTGGGTATTGGGTTTTCATTAATGCCTGCATCTTAGACTCTAATTTGTTTTCATCAGTATATAATTGCATGTGAGAAACCCCAGGAATCACTTGATTCTTTTCAAATAGTGTTGTCCCTCACAGGAATAGTCAAGTGAACAGATTATCAGTAGCTGCGGCTAAGAGCATTAAGAAAAACTTTAGTCTGTGAGAAAAAAATTAGGAGCATTACTTACAACTAGAACACCTAGTTCATACCATGCCCAATGACATGAAGTTCTAATTATACTCAACTTATTGTAAAAATCAACATTTAAATCTTTAACGGTCTCTGAAATTTTGGAATGCTGTTAAAATGGATGATCCTCATCAAGGCCTTGTTTGAACTCACAGAGAACTGTGCATTTTACAATAAAGTCCTCTCATTTTATAAAGCTACAAGCATTCATATGTATTATATATAATACATTATATATATGGACCTAATAATTCAGATACTCCATATTACCTTAACAATTGATGTATACAATAACTGAGATTTAAGTACTGTTTCCTAACTTCAGATTTAAATCCATATATATTTTTGGTTACTAGTATAATCATATACCAATTATGTGGGAAATTTTTATGTGATTGTTGAATTTAGTGACAACACACAGTAGAATACAGGCTTTGTTAGTAACAAAGTTCTTTTTCGTATGTGAATAATTCATAGCTTGCTAGAACACATTCCCTCATGGCTCTGTCTATCAAACTCTTAACAATATGTGATTTCTGCCCACGCAATACTCTTCTGAACTACAATAACCTAAATGAGCCACATAATGATGTGTATCATCTACTACAAGGAGACACCGTTGTAACACAATAATAGTAGTATTGGGAATGCTGGAGGTGGGGAGGGGCATATAGCCAGGGTTAGCGGCAAACTTTGCCATATTGGAAATTTTGAAAGGAAAAGAAAAGCAAAATGCTTTTTGATATATTTAGGCATTCTAGCAGATGTTCATGGTAAGCACTTCATTCCAAGTGTATACAGGACAAATTAAAATTTAAATTTTGTTTGATGGCTATTAGATCCCAAAGCCACCTTAGAACAATTTAGAGAATTGGATTTGTGCCAACCAAAAATAGTATCTAATAAATTAATAATAGTCATGGCAGCCAGGATGTTCAGCAGAAGGTTACTGTGTGATGAATACTCTTTGCTTGCTGGCAAATTCATAAATTTTGTAGATGTATTTTCCAGGGACCTTATACTAATTAAGCCTGCTTTGGGAAATACATTGGGTTAGTTAAAGAACTGTGGCACTTAAAGATTATTAGTTCCTCAATGGTAATGGTGACATTTTAGTCATTTTGGCTCATTTGTGGCTCATTGTGACTTGGGGGAGGAATAAGCCACACTAAATATTAACAAATTATTTCAGCGGGTTATTATTCATTATATTTTATGATTTATCACTCTGGCTGCTGTCTGGATGTGACTAAAACTAAGGGAGGAAAGAAAAAACTTCATTTAAGAGACCCCCACAGGTTCTTCTGAGGTTTCTTGTCTTTAGAAATAAACCCCACTTCACAACAGTTTGAAAGTAGGAATTTCAATCAAGGAGCAAAACCATAAAGCGTTTAAGTCAGAAACTAAGCTAGCTGCAAATTGTCTGCAAGTATATTAGGGTGCCAGGTGTGAAGATACTTTCAAGGAGCTCACAAAATAGGTACTCTCCAAAGCAATATTGTGCTTCCTTAGTATTGCAGTGAGCCAGGAACACTAGAACTCACGTCACGGAGTTTGGCAGTAGAAGCAGATGACTCAGATGTATGCTGGTAAATGTGGAATTTATTAGCCATTTATGGCTGTGTTAAAATTCTATTCTATTTATTTATTTATTTAAACAAATAGAAAATAATCAAATGAAATAATGTTTAAAAAATTGTTCATCAGTCTTACTAGCCATGCTTCGAATGGGCATCACCCAAGTGTCTTTAGTGACTAACATTAAATATTGTTACAGTCATTGCATCAAGAAGAAGTTTTTGTTTCGTTTTTTGTTTGTTTGTTTGTTTGTTTGTTTTTGTTTTTCAAGGCAGAGTTTTTTTCTGTAGCTTTGGAATCTGTTCTGGAACTCAATTTGTAGATCAGGCTGACCTTGAACTCATGGAGATCAGCCTCTCTCTACCTCCCAAGTTCTAGGATTAAATGTGTATGCCACCACTGCCCGACCAACATCAGAAGATTTTGAATTCTATGTGTGGTAATATGGATTGGTCTTAGGGTCTCATGCTATGAAATCATAGTGCCAGGACTCACAGTTCTGAACAAATAGTAGAAATTACTAGAATTCACAATCAATTTATAGTAGGATTATTATTAACATGTCTATTTCTGTTTCCCTCTGCCTCCCTTTCTTTTTGTATTCCAAAAATTAAAAAAAAAATACCTATAAGCTGGGCAGTAGTGGCACACGCCTTTAATCCCAGCACTTGGGAGGCAGAGGCAGGCAGATCTCTGTGAGTTCAAGACCAGCCTGGTCTACAAGAGCTAGCTCCAGGACAGGCTCTAAAGCTGCAGAGAAACCCTGTCTCGAAAAAACAAAAAAATAAAAATAATAAAAAAATACCTATAAAATCATTGTGTCTAAGTTTTGTTTTTGTCAACATGGCAAACTAGAGTTATACGCGAATATAAACATGAATTGAGAAAATGCCTCCATTAGATTATCTATTGGCAAGACTTTAGGCCATTTCCTTGGTGATTCTTGATTCATGATTGATATGGGAGAGCCCAGATCAGTGTGGGTGGTGTCATCCCTTGGTCCTAGGTTGTATAAGATGTAAGACTAAGAAAACCGTGGGGAGCAAGCCAATAAATAACATTCTTCCAGAGCTTCTGCTTGAGTTCCTGCCTCCATACTCCTGCCTTGAGTCCTTGCCCTGACTTTGTGATGGGCTGTGATTTTAATATATCATCTGAAATAAAGACTTTCCTTGACAGGTTGTTTTTTTTTTTTCAAAGTGTTCTGCCATAAGAACAGAAACCCTAAAGATGCTAGTTGTGTGTTAATGCAGTGTAGAAGTCCCTCCTTGAATCTCACCATGACTAATGTAAATTCAAACACGCATGCATAGTATGTTTTTTTACTGTTTCTCTTCCAATTATCTGTTTTCAAGAGAGCCATTAATCTTTTTAAGTCTTCCCAAGTAGTTTCATATTCTACTGCCATGTTCAATTATGTCTACGGTATATAGACATATCTGCATAAATGTTTTAAATCTATATTTGTCAAATTTAAAAAAAAAAAACCTGCGGTGTTTGTCTTTATGAGGCTGACTTATTTCCATCCAGTTTTCTGTAAATTACTCTCTGTGTATATGAGAGAGAGACTGGATGAAATTCTATTGTTTATACACACTACATTTTCTTTCTCTGTTCATCTATTGGCAGACAAGTTGACTAAAATCTAACGTCTGAGACATCAAAGATCAAGCAGTGCCCATTGGTATTTTTAGAATTTGAAACATAACATAGGCATACCTATGCATCTAGTATGAAACCACTCCTCATAGCCTAGGCAGGAAAGTAACCATACTCTGACATCTACCATTGTGATGGTGTGCATACTTGCTCATTACATTATGAGACTTTTGAAACAAAGCAATGTGCTTGTGAAACATTACAATGAAGTGTGGGCTGAACACTACTAATTACAAATTATTTCAGAATGTCTCCTCTTTTGGTAAAATAGTCTACGAATGCTAATTAGTACATACTACTTACTATAGTTCTGTCCTGCTCAACCAAAATTCACTACTTTTTATCTTTAGGGCTAAAAAGAAGCTACACCAATGGGACAACATGCTAGTCAGATGATGTGAATAATCTTTCTTTTTTTTTATTCTAACTTTTTAAATTTTATATTATAGTTTGATTTTTACTTCTTTTATTTTTAGAGATTATAATATAATTACACAATTTAACTTTTTCTTTCCTTTCCCCACAACCTCCCATGTATATTTCCAATCTCTTTTAAGTCCATGACCCCTTTTCCATTAATTTGTTGTTACATGCAAATATATATATATATATATATATATATATATATATATGTATATATATATATATATATATTGTATGAAAATAGTTGTGCATATTTAGGAATACACATACACATATAATTGCTGTTTTTCAACTGTTGTTCACATGCAACAGAAAATAGATATTTCAAAAATAGCTTTTATTGATTCTTTGAGAATTTCACTGTGTATTTTGAACGTACGCAACCCCTCAGCCTCTCTGCTTGCCATGCTTTCAATCTTCCCACACTTTCCACCAAATTTTGAGATTTTAGAAAGCAATTATTCTGTCTTGCAGACCAGTCTCATTCAAGTTTCCCTCGTGAATTACTCTTCATAGACCTCCCGTGGCAATTCTAAGTGCTCTAACCATACAGAGTAAGACATTCTCTTCAATTCTTGCCTGGTCATCCTATCGGCCTTAGCCTAGGTGACTATGATCACATCACATGCAGAACAATCTCTCCATGGAGACATCAACTTAAGTTGGAAATCAGCAATGATTCTCAGAATTCTCTGCATAGATTTGTCTATACAAACTCATCATACCTAACTATTATGCCATTCCAAGCTCTGCTTAAGACAGAAATCGTGAGTTGTTTGTCATCGTGTGAGAGGAAAATTGCCCAAGTCTTCAGAAAAAAAAATCCCTAAGACTTAATAGCATTTCAATTTGGAATGGCAGACATTAGAGCTTTGATAATGAATTTCTTTGTGATTTAATGCAGCATATTAAAAGCAAGACTTGTGACTCTTGAACAAAGAACTGAATGTTGTTTTGCAAAAATGGTCATTCATCATTAGTCATAAGAAGTTCATTTATAATTTGAGGTTTCAATTTAATTAGTGTCACATACTCGAAGCTGCCTTCTGTCAACCGTAGTAGTGACATGCTATCTATTCCTTCTAGAGTAGGTTGCTCATAAGTATCTCTAGTGGAACAAAACAATGAAAATAACAATGGAAGTGTTAATTACCTATGCAATTAAAGTATCTTATACGCACATGAATGAAACAGACTACAGTATTCACATCTCTAATGGCTGTTAGCCTTCAGATAAGGCCTATTACCATTATATACAACTACACAGGTAAATCAAGGTGAGACGGAATGGGCCACATAAAGTCAGCATTTGTACATCCTCAATTGGTCAGACAGAGCTTGGCTAAGCAGCATATTCATCTGAGCCTTTTTGCATCAGTAAGTCATAATTTTTACACGGAGCATATCATGTATGGAATTCTATTTTGCTTTATGAAACTGGTGAAAAACCCTTATAATATATCCTTTGAAATCTTTATTTATTGTATATTCTTATATTGCACAAATTGTGTACTCAAAAGATGATTAATGGAGATGAAGTATGTATACAGAAATGGAGTTTTGTTTAGCAAGGAAGAATAAAACTACCTGTCTGGTGACAAACTGGATACCACTGGAGACCTTCCTATTAAGCAAAATAAATCAGACTTAGAAAGATAAATATGATACTTTTTTATTTTTTGACATTAAATTTTTGTTGAATTGCATAAGATTATTTGACATGAAATAGAATTGGGGATTTGGAAGAAATGAATGGGAATAGTGAGAGAAAAGAGAAGGACAAAGAGGAGGGTGAATATGCTCAAAATACATAACCCATTTAATGGTAAATACCTTCCTAAGGCCCGTGAAAGGGCTCAGCAGGTAAAGCAATTGCTGCAGAAGCCTGGAAAACTGAATTACATCTCAGGAACCCTGTGATGTTTCGTGTGATGGCATGTATAGGCTGCATGTGCACCATGCCTGTTCCATGTACACTCACATATGCACACACGAACACATGAACACACCGATATACAAAATAACTACAAATTTTAAAACAATGTTTATTTTTATGAAGCCCATAATGAGGTATAATGATATACACCATTAATGGAAATGCAAGAGAAAGGAATCAGGAATAAAATCACTGATGCTTTTAAACCTAATAGCCTTTGAAAAGATGGAAATGTATGCTCCTCATTGGTTTTGTGATGTTTGCTATCTACAGAAAATTTTTATGTTCCTTGCAATTCATTATCCTCATTTTCTCTCCAAAATTTGGATGGCATGAGCTGTAGGTCAAAAGCACTCAATAAACAGTAAACACTGGTGTTACTTTTACAATGTCTGTCTTGTCTAGTCTATTTAGGTATTTACCAGATGCTTAATAGCTACTGAGAATTCTAGGTCTTAAGGACACAGCCCATTCTCCATATAGAAATTTTATCACTGCGTCCTGAAAATGCTGAGTCAGAGACGTTTTTAGAAGACAGGTCTTGAGGAGACCTTTCTGCTTTGAAATATATGCATGCAGAAATCTTTCCCATGATCCAGGCATAGAATTATGTCGAATCCAGATATTTGTTTATGTTGCTGTTTCTTTAATATAAAAGTGTAATTATTAAAGCCAGAGATCAATTTATGTTTAAAATTACCACAAATTTCATGTAATGGCTTTATAGCTAGCAGTTTTTAAAATGATGTAGGTATTTCCAATTACAAAATTATCCAAACACCAAATCATTCATGTCTATGGAAGGAAATGATATCTAATATAAACTCCTTTCCATTAAAATAAAGGATGAGATTTGTTTCTTCCTGTGCATTCATGCAGTAAAGCTTTCATTGAGTTCTTCAGTAGATGATAAATTGGCAACCCAACATTATAAGCCCAGTTTCTTATGGCATATACTTGACTGCGGTGGAAATGTGGCAAACTTGTGTATTCTTTAAGAACAGTGGCTGCAGCATTTAATAAGCGAACTGCCCACAGTGGGAGCACCTACTATGTAACGTGGCACTTTCTAGCATCTGAAGGAACCAAGGCTGCTGAGCACAATTAGCAAAACAACCTCATATTTGCACAGTCAGACAGATTTTATTGTCCAGATTTACTTTGAGCCTCTCCTATTCTGTAATCAATCATTCTTTTTCCAGTAAATATCAAAGAAAAAGTACTTGTACGATGCATACTTTAAGTAAAGAGAAACTTTCATTGTTAGAAAGCAATACACATTTTTTTCAAACATTAAGAGATAATGACATCACATTCATTATTTTTAAAGTTCAAGGAGATCTTGTGTTTAACTGAAGAGGAAATACATCTTAGTATTCATTACAATGATTGGCTATTTTCTTCTTTAAATTTCCTTCTTTAAATGAGGTTTATTGGAAGCTAGTCTGTCTTTAACCAATAGAAAAACATGAAACAGAATCAACTTCTTCCCTGAGAATCTAGTTTACAGACACAACAGTGTATATTTAATGACAAGTAACAAATATCACTTTGCTACTGAGTCTATGTAAGGAGGAAGAATTGATATTTTTCTAATGATGATATGAGGGTTAATATTGATTGTCATCTTGCCAGGATCTAGAATTTCCTAGGGAAAATATATAAGGGCATGTCTGTAAGTAAGTTTCTAGATTGCATTTTTTATTGAGGTTACAAGACCCTCCCAAAAGATGAGCATCACCCTTTAATGAACTTGAGTTCCAGATTAGGTAACTAGAAGAAGTTGAGCTGAACACCTGCATTCATCTTCCTGTTTCCTGAATGTTAATCCAGTGTGACAAGGTAACTCCTGTTCCTATGACCGAGCCTTTGCCCCAAGAATGGACTGCTTCTCTTCAAGCTGTGGCTTGAATATACCTACCCCTCTTCCTTTAGCTGCTCTCCTGAGGGATTGGGTCACAAAGTAACTGATAAAAATGGGTGAACAGTAGACTGGTTGTTGGCACAAGGATCACTGTGAGTGCCACTAATGATGATCATGTCAGATGATTACTACAATTTGAACTTTGCTTACAAAAAGGCTGAATTATAAAATGGCCAGACAATCCTACCAGTTCATTTTATAGCTTAAAAACTATTCTTCCAAATTAGTCTTTGCAAAAGCTTTTAGAAAGTGACAAAACCCAGTAAATCATTAGAATTAATGACTAGGTAATTCAAGAGCAAATAACATGACAGGCACAGTCAAGGGACTGATGGTTCACAAATGGAAAGTAAATACATGGTATAATTCATATAATCAATTATTTTGGAGCATATATCCATTCTATATGTTAGAAAATTAGGCCCAGTGATATAGGTGTCAGTGCATACATACAGTAAGAAAGGTTAAGTTGAAGCATTCTGACTGCTAAAGGACCTCATGGAATGTGGGTGTCTAACTGGCATCTGCTTTACAAACTACTTTGATCTCTTGTCCACCATAATTTAGGAGATCTGCGGGAAAGAAAAATGACTTATGAACAACAACAAATTCAGTGAAGCAAGAGTCTGTATTCACCTTGGTCTCTGCCATCTCAGTCATTGAGTAAAGATGATAATTCTGCATGAAAAAGTCATACCTGATCAGCAGCATACTCTCGGCTTACAAATTCAGCAATTCACACAAAATGCAAGCTAATATTTGAGGGTATATACATGTGATTATTATATGTCTTCATAAACACGAATATATATATGTATATATACATACATATATATATTCACATTCCTGAAACTGTTCTTATCTAAGATGTAAAAGTTTTATCTGTTACAAAATTCAGGTTGTATGTCTTTTTACTGAAATCTCCTTAAAACAATAAAAAATAACTAAAGACTATTGTTGTTAATAGTGTCACATTTCTTCTCTTGTATGTCAGAAATATTTCTCCTTAATAAATGAAAAAATGAGAAATAATTACATTCTGAATTCCTTTCCCTATTCCCATTATCCATCTTCTATCTCTCTTATTCCTACTGCACAAATGGCTGAAACAATTTCCAGCAAAAGCATCATTCTCCAAAAGGCCTTTGTAAATCACTGTGTTTACAATAGTTAGAATTTAACAACAATTCAACCCCCAGAAAGCCTGCAATCTCATGGAAACTGAACAGTCAACTACTGAACCACCTCTGAATTTGACAATTGGCTGACAATTGGGGCAGATTGAGAAGCCAGTGATAATGGCACTGGGATTTGTTTCTACTGCATGTACTGACTTTTTGGGATCCTAGTCTGTTTGGATGCTCACCTTCCTAAGCCTGGGTGGATGGGGGAAGACTTTGGACTTCCCACAGGGCAGGGTACCCTGCCCTCTCTTTGGAATGGAGGGGGAGCGTGGAGGATGAGTGAGGGAGCAGGAGGGAAATGGGAGGAGGGGAGGAAGTGGAAATTTTGAATGGTATTATTTATAAAACAGTTAAAAAATAAAATTTAAAATAAAATTTATTCATCAGAAAACTTTCTGATTTCAAGAAAGGAATCTATTTCTAATTTTACTATGTCAAGCTCTGTGTGCCTACTTACTCAATATGTATCCTTCTTGAAGAAGCTCCACTGTCACCAAACTGCACTGGAGGGAAGGTGAGTGAATGTGAACCCCCCAGCAAGAAAAATGAGGCTTTTTAAGTCAAAATGGCAGCTTCAATTTTGTTTATATTTTAATGTATAGTCTTATAGTCGAGTAAGAACTGATTTTATTCCTTCTAGTTGACTTTGAGCTAATGAGTTATTTCTTTCTGAACATTACAAAGAAATGTTCTGATAAGCCAATTTTTCATAATAATAGCAAGTTAATGAATCACACAATTGAAAGAATTTCTAGCTGATTGGGCACACTGACAGTGGAGGCAAAGTGGTACTCACCACAGAGAAACGCCCAGTGCAGAATAACTGGCTTTTTTCTCCTCACTCTGACAAAGGAACTTATTGAACATGTGAGAAAGGTGCTCTCTGAAGGGCCCCTCCCCCTGCCTCAAGAGTGGTGGTGACAAGTATGTAAAGCAGAAAACCCCTGTTGGAGCCTGTGTCTGTGGACTGCAGCCAGTACTCTACATAACATGTCTCATGGGAGGCAGTGCTATTAACATCTTCAAAAAGACCGTTGATTGTTTCTTTCTGTTTGTCAGCCTTCATCCTAGATACAAGGACATCCATATTACCACTGCCTTTTCATTGGTTTATATGATCATGTTACGTTCTCACAGTTGTGAATGGAGGATTCATATATATATATATATATATGTGTGTGTGTGTGTGTGTGTGTGTGTGTGTGTGTGTGTGTGTGTGTGTGTGTGTGCGTAGTATATATGTATGCATGCATATTTTTGCAGATAACAATCTAGACAGATTTGCCTCTGTAAACTGTCCACTTCTTTCTTGGTACAATAAAATAGTGGGATCATGACTGAGTATTGTAGACCTTCACTGACACTCCCACCAGGCTTCTTGAATGGGACAATAGAGTTGAACATGTTCATATCTCTGCCATAAGGCTGCACGAGGAGGAAACATATTTCATTTGATCTCCTATATTTTAGGATTTGTTTCAGCATTTTAGCTTTTAGCTTTGTAAATATGCTTGACAACAAGCCTGGGATGAAACAGCATCCCTACTCACAGTGAATCCTCAGGTCAAAGAAAACAAAGAACTTTTATTGAGCAATTGATAAAGGGAAAGCCAACACGAGGCTTAACTTGGTTTATGGTATATTTTCACACTCAAGTCTTTTCTCAGTCATAGATGCCAGCTCTTTAGAGATTCTAGCAGAAAGAACAAATAATTAAATTTGGTCCATCCCGACTGATGAATTAGTGTGAGGACTTTCCTAACAGGGCCAAGACAATCTACTTCTAGGATGAAATAAATATTATGTCCTTCATCTGTCGCCAGTGTAGCCGTCTCAGACAGCTGCATTAGGTCCTCAGCTTAGCAGGTAGCACAGGATCTGGCACACCTAGCATCCTTGAGAACAAGACTTGAAAGCAGGAATAAGAACTCAGTGGTGTCACTGGGCATCAGCAAACCCTTATATAACTTAAAAATTCATGGAAAGATCATTTAGAAGAGGAGAAGTAGGATTGCACTAGCTTTCACCTGATCTACTTAACTATTTCTGAAGATTTTTATTATTAAAGTTATAATAATATCGTCTTGATTTTTCTGAAAATACCTTGTAGCTTTGAATAATGAGAGCTTGTTTTCTACCTGAGCGCCTGCGAGAGAGAAAAAAAAAAGACCTAAAAACTCCATAAATGAGAAACTAAATGGAAGTCCACTTTTTGTAATCTGATGTTTATTACTCTGCTGGTGGCGTCTTTTCTGACTAACGTTCTGGTCACTTTAAGCACACGCTTTGCTTTCAGTCTTTGCAAACTGGCTTCAAGACAGGCCAGAAACAGCCAGGATGTAGCTCAGGGGCACATATTAACCTTGCACATAAGAGGTTCTGGGTTTTATCCTCACACTGCAAAAATGAAGAAATCATACACTACAAATTATTTTAGAGCTCTAGTAAAGGGATATCAGTGACTGTCGCATTAATGAAGTGTAGTATTATGGGCATGTTGCTCACAGGTTAGAAAGTGGAGCTGTAGAGTTCCTGCTTCAGAGGCTGCATTGCAAGTGTCTCTCACATGGCCACACTGAATGCCACAATATGTTAGTGCATATCTTTATACACATGCATAATTTTAAGTTTTTTTGTTACTCTAGCCTTCTTTTCAAATGCACTTTTAACTTATTGCACAAAGAAAATGGTTTTCAAAAACCACAATTTGATATGCAATCTTTCTTGTTCATCTTTCTCTCTGCTGCTCTTCTCCATCTTTCCTCCCATCTCCATAGTCTCCTTCTGTTGTCATGAAAACAAAAACAAATATAGCTGAATGCAACAATGGTCATTCTCATTATTATAACCATCAGGATAAAACTCGCTTTCTTAAAAGAGCAGGTTTCAGCATTACTGCAAGCCCAGGGCCTCCTCCCCAGAGCGTGCTTATCAAAGGCCAGTGTCAGAGACTGTCTCCAAAACATTTTCATCATAGAGCTCAGTTCTGAAAAGTAAAAAGATGTGAGGAAGTATTCATATAGAGAGAGTAACTGGTTTTTATATTTGACCCAAAAGTTAATCGTGAGTTGAATGAAGGGGTTTTGTTTTTCTTCATTCCCCCATCCTTTTTAGTGTATTTGCTGAATGTCTAGCACCTTTATGTGATGATGACAGGTAATTCTCTGTGTGAGGTTCACAAAACAGCAAGGGTTTGAGATATCTGAATACCCTTCCCTCTAGTGTGTCCTGTGGTGAGTGCATGGGGGAAGACTGACACCTGCGACTGTAGAAGGATGAAGATTGCCTTCTGCAGTGCGAGAGGAGCTCACCCTGTCTATGGAAGGACTGAATTTGAGTGTTGAAGCAAAAGTTTGTTCCTCCTTTTGTCTGATCGTTTTTAAACTGAAGTAACACTCTTCTACCTACACACTTAGCCTGCGTGTAGAACATTTAGCGACAGCACACAAACTTCTTTGTCCTCCTGGACCTGAACATTACAATTGGTTTATGATGGCAAGAGCCATGTCTTTATAATGAAAATAGTTGTGTACATATTTAGTATAAAATCATATCATATGGCTCTGTTTTTCTACAAAACCCTAAACGTTAAGCATTCACTTCTAAACTCTGCTTCTCGGTTCTTGGTTTCTACTTTTCTACCTGAGCAAATTTTTAGTTTGAATAAGAAGCAAGAAGAAAACAAAGAGAAGTCCTACCCATTTACGGGGTGAGAAAAGTACACAGACTTTCATTCTGACTAACTACTCTAGAAATCGTTTTAACTTGAGAAGTTCTGATCATAAATTTTTTACTGCATCTTTAAATGTGAAATAGTAACACCATTCATAAATATGTTGTCTCCGAACAGATGAATGAATAATGGAAATCTGGAACATATACAAAAGGGAAGACTACTCAGTTCTTACAAAAAATGGAAATCACAAAATTTACAGGAAAAATAGTTGAATTTAGAATGTGTAATGTCTAATGAGGTTTCTCAATCTTAGGAAAAAAGAGAAATAATGTTGTCTTTCCTATGTAAAGTCTAGCCTGTAATGTGTGCACATGTGTGTAAACAGTTATCTGCCTGGGACTAGTATAGCATACTGAAAGGAGATCTGTCAGTATTAGGTACCAAGTGCTCTAGATGATGAGGAAGGATGGAACACAGGCAAAGGGCACATGAGTCCCGAAAGGTTGTAAAGATGACAGTTTTTCTAGTTTTACCTATTGTGAATTTCTCCTTTTTTTGTTTCCAGGTTATTTATTTTTTATTAAAAATTGCCATCTCCTCCCCTCCTCCTCCCCCTTCCCTCCCCTCCCCTCCACCCATACCCCCACTCCCTCCCTCTCCAGGCCAAAGAGCCATCAGGGTTCTCTACACTATGTTGAGTCCAAGGTCCTCCCAACTCCCTCCAGGTCCAGGAAGGTGAGCAACCAAACTGACAAGGCTCACACAGAGCCCGTCCATGTCATAGAGACTTAGCCCATCGCCATTGTCCTTGGCTCCTCGGTCAGCCTCCACCATCAGCCACTTTCAGAGAGTCCGATTTGGTCGCATGTTCCCTTCACCTGGCGATGGATGGAGATAGAGACAGAGCCCCACATTGGACCACCGGACTGAACTCCCAAAGTTCTGATGAGGAGCAGAAGGAGAGAGATCATGAGAAAGAAAGTCAGAACCATGAGGGATGCGTTCACCCACTGAGACGGCAGGGCAGAATTTCTCCTTTTTTTTTTTAAAAAAAGTATTTATTTCTTTATTATGTGTACAGCATTCCCTCCATGTGTGCCCACAAGCCAGGAGGAGGACCCAGGTCCCATTGATGGCTGTGAGCCATCATGTGGTTACTGGGAATTGAACTCAGGACCTCTGGAAGAGCAGTCAGTGCTTTTAACCACTGAGCCATCTCTCCAGCCCCTTCTTGCTTTCATTTTCTTTACCACTTCTTTTAAAAATACGTTTTTAGTGTGCAAGTGCATAAAAATGCCGGGGATAGTGGAAGTGTCAAACCCATGGCAAAGCTTCAAGGCTTCAAAATGAGTGTTTTAAGCTTAGAAGTTTGCTTAGCTGTGCAGACTATGGACTTGGACCATTGCATGTTTGAATGGCTGTATCTATCTAGCTATGTGGTAAGTTTTTCCTTGAAAGTTCTTTATATTAAGAAGAATTATTTAAAAAGTGTTAATGTGTTTCCTCCTTCCTCCCCCCAAGCTTCTAGAAGCCAGCATATAAGAGAGATGAAGTGCTACGTAATTAGCATGACTATGGTAGGAAGGATCCTGGGAGTTCTCTATGAGTAACTGAACGAGGTGCTAATGAGTGAGAGATCACACTGCCATGGATGCCCTGGTAACCAGCACTGAGGGCTTCACTCATACACAGCACTGCGGGTAACACTGCCAGGATGTGAAAGCCAATATACAAGCTTCCTCACTCTGTGGAAATACTCCTATCTGGGATAGATACAACATTCGGGATAATGTATTAGGTAACTTATATCAAAATGTGCTTGTTAATGCCAAGGACAAAGTATCAGGGTCTTTGAGTTGGCGGTTTTGTAGAAAAGTGATAATTCAATTATCATTAGAAAAAAATTTTATCTGAACTGCCTCCCCACCCACCGTTGACTTTCTCAGTAATCAAGCGGGCTATATTTGTTGTTGTTTTAAAACTGATTTTGCCAAATGATTTCCTAAAACTCAAATGCCCTTTGTGGAAGGAAGCTCCCTTCGCACATTTTTCCTTCTCATTTCTATCTCTGCATCCGTAGAGATGAAAATACTTTTACACTTCCTGTCTTGTTGGCATGCCTGAGGGTGCAACGTTCCTAAACTAAACCCTGTTTGGTATGTTTTCAGGGAGTATTCACATGAGCATGGGTTTATTTTATTTGAAGACAGGGTTTTATGGAGCCTAAAACTTCCTGTGTATCTCCAGATGACCTTGAACTTGCTATTTTCCTGCCTCTAACTCCTGAATGTTGCTGTTACTTATGTGCACCTATATTAACTTGGTTCATACTATAAAGCCAAGCCTTTCGTGTGAAGAAAACCCCGCTATAAAGAGACCAGCAACCAAGGCACATTTTAAAACAAAACAAAACTGAATCATGAAATGCATGTATTTTAATTACATAGGAAGACTAAAGGGTTCAATCTGATATGACTGATTTTTGTTAAAACGTAATGAAAAGTCACATCAGAGTGAAATTGGTGAATTAATTAAACCGAGTGTAATTTTCTAAGTGTCCGTCGAATTTTCTGTTTCTTTTGCCTTTATATGGCTATAGCACAGACATTTGTACCTCTGTGTGTTTCATTTATAACATTGCATTCCTTATCACTTAAGTCAGTAAAATATTTGGAAAGTAAAAGATTTAATCCTTTTCCTTGATCTTTCTCTGGAGCACATTTTAGAAATAATTACACACACTTACTTGCCTGTGTCCCCCCCCCCCCCCACATGTACACACACACGCATACACACTTGCACATGCACGCACACACATATGCCCTTGTGAGTCTAAACGCATAAACACACACACATGCTCAACATACATCCTTATAAACACATGTGAGGGCTTACAACGAATGTGGAGAAAAGATCTCAAGATCTTGATGTCTGCCTTCTTAGTGCCAGTCTTATTGGTTTTCCTTCCAGGCAAACTCACAGTTGAAGCCTCTCTTTTTCCTGCACATTCTCACAGTGCAAGTACCTGGTTTATGGTAATCACTGCAGGTGTATGGCAATCTCTATAAAATATTAGACCTGATTATAGACGTAGATGAACAGCAAGCCTGTCTTCTGAGTTTTTCAACTAGGCTTAATCCTGTTAGAATGACTTATTAAGATGTCAATGGAAGAAAAACACCATCACAGTAGTATGTTTGTTTCAAAACAACTTCAAGACCATCTTCTATAACTTTTGCTTCTATAGGATGAGTCAGTGCAGGGCAGGATTTCAAGGGGCCAAAGGAATTCCCATTCTCATATGTGGCCCGAATGGTTACAGTAAAGTAAAACTTGTTTAAAAGAATGTAGAATTGGGGAATCAATACTTTATTTTGTAACAAACTGTAATACTAAAGAAATTCGATTTGAAGATCCATATATTCATATTAAACACAAGAAACTAAGAGGCACGTGAAAAAGACCACATGTTCTGTGATATGCAGAGTGTGCCAAATAAGAACCAGGCAAGGTGTGCATGGCTAAGACTCCACCAAGTTATCTTAATAACACAGTGTTCTTTAAATCACCAGTACTGAACGTAAAAAGTGTGTAAGAATGGCTCGGCTCAAAGACTCTGCAGACCATGGGCCCCAAAGCAGAGAGGTGGGTGCTTAGGCTAATGGCCAGCATTGGGAAGTTGGTGTGTTTCCCTCAAAATATTCCTTGTGAGGTCAGAGATGAGGTAAATTAAAGTGGCTAATACATTATAAACACAGATGTTCTTAATTAATTCCTGGCACTTCAAATTTCACTTCTTTATGTCTCATAGCAAATTTTAAAAGGAATTTTCACCTATAATAATCTCATTTTGAGTGTTCTCTAAATTTCAATGGGCTACAACATATAATTAATATGAATGAATCTTGTGCTGGGAAGATAAATTGCTGTGCTATCACTGGAATCAGAGTTCAATTCTCAGAACCCACGTGAGAGAATATGGGTGTGATGGCCTATACTTCTGATCCAAGCTCTGTGGAGACTGAGTCAGACCAATCCCTCAGGCTCACAAGGAAGCCTGTCTACCCAAATCAATAAGAACAGGCCAGTGAAAGGCCCTGTCTCATCAAAACAAGAAAAGTAAATAAAAAAATGTTTATAACACCCAGGGTTAACTTTCTGCATTAATCCTCTCACATTGGTTCCTTAGTGTGCACATATGTCGTGTGTATGCATGCCCTCATGTATTTGCACTGGTGCACATAACAAAGCACATATTTGGGCACAGTTATATGCACAGAGTATTAAGTATATACAACGAAGGAGTTTGTGTTCTGTTTTTAAATAACTTGAGGTTTTATTTTTCTTCCATGCTATTTTACCATTTTATTGTCCTTCAAACTATTCTTTCCAATGTAATAGCAACATGTTAACATAATAAAACAGAGAAACAGAGACCTGGACATTGATTAAATACCAAGTCAGCACAATTCTCTCATGCATCAGCTAAGAACAGATTCTACTGAAAACCAGACTGTGGGAATAAAGGAACAGTGCTCCCTTAATTCTTTCTGTGTGGAGCAAAGAGCTTTTCATGGTTGATATTTTGAAGGAATCTCAAGAGCGAGGAAAATTAAAGAGAAAGCAGCACTATCAAGACTACTTCATTTATCTTAGCTGAAAAGATGAGTTTGAAATGTACAAGTAAGCCAATGCTTTCAGGAATACTAGACTAATGGTTACTGCTTTAAAATATGTATCTCTCATATTTTCAAATCTCCCAGTCTTCAAGATTACATGATAACAGAAGAGTGGGAAACTGTCAGTCATTTGGGTGGCAGAGTCGATGCAGTAACGCATTGCTGGATTTAGTCCTAAGTAAGGCTTGTCTGCTTCGGAGCTAAAGCACTTCTTGCTGGAGCTTAGTGAGTTTTCAACGAGAATGTCTTCAGTCATTAGAGGCAGTGCCATAGTTATCATTGGCAGTTCTGGCAGATGGAAGAATCCCAATACATTTCACTTCTACTTACTTAAGATGTAAAATCATGAGAAAGTTATTAGCCTGTAAATTCTTACACACTTCCACCATACTGGAAAATATTGAAAGACATTTGCACAAGGTAAAATAAGAGTCAATGGAAAGTTCAGGATATTCATGTATATATACTAGACCTGCAATTTTGTTTTTCTGTTGTAATTATGGAAAGTCTGAGTCTTAAGAAAATGATCCCTTGCTTTGATTCTTTCTCCTTTGCCCCAAGATTTACCTACAAAGCATCCATAAAAATAACAGGTGAGGCCGGGCAGTGGTGGCGCACGCCTTTAATCCCAGCACTCGGGAGGCAGAGGCAGGCGGATCTCTGAGTTCGAGAGGCCAGCCTGGTCTACAAGAGCTAGTTCCAGGACAGGCTCTAGAAACTACAGGGAAACCCTGTCTCGAAAAACCAATAAAAATAAAAATAAAAATAAAAATAACAGGTGAGTGTAACTCTCGCCCATCATCTAAGGAGTTCCTCATTTTAGCCACGGGATACTATTACAGATAGTCGCAGCTACTCGAAATGGAGAAAACAACGATGGGGAACTCAGCACCGACAAGTACATTTGTAACACAGCTCCCGCACCTCATACCCTATGACCATCCCTAATACAGGGCAGAATGGTTCTAAGAGCCAGTGGACCAGGAAATTGACTGTGAGATTGTACCTGCTAGGTATAACAATACCACACTCATGAAATCTCAACAATATGAGTGCCTAAATACTTGACAACACTTGACATCTCAGGGTAGATGGCAAAAATCTCATACTGTTCCACCCCGACAAAGAGAGTTATAGGTAATTAAGAACTACTGAGAGAGGGAGAGTCAGTCTTGCCCAAGAAAGAGACCCCAAATTGGCTAATCAATACCAAGTGGCCATCCCTAGAAACACGTATATTCGGCTAACATTGAGTGAACTAAACAGAATCTATTTATAAAATTATTCATTCATATGTAAATGCAAAAACAATTGTTAGATAAGGAAGTCATAAATCCGGAAAGGAGTGGGAGTGGGCAGGAAAGAGCAGGAGTGATACAGTAATTGTTTTAATTAAATTTTAAAAAGGAAAAAGTATTAGGATCAATGGTAGGACTTGTGAGCAGTTGATGGTCTCATCTTCCTATCTTAGACGATTTCTTTCCTAAGAAGTCCTTTTCAAGGACAAAAGCAAGCAACTCGAATAAAGAATGCAGCAAGCATGGATCTCACAACAAAACCAAAAAGCATTCCCTGCCTCACTTTTGGAGGAAGGCTGTCCCTTTTTTTTTTTCTTCGTCACTTGCACCATGCAGCTGCTATTTCAGGAGACAACAATGAAGTCAGTGTAGAAGCAGGACAAGAAGCCAGTGCACTTGCATGAGGACAAGTATTTCTTTCATGACTGTTTTGGTTTAGAAGAATAAGAGACCTTTAGAAGCATCAAAATTGCTAAATACGAATACAGCAAATAGATCTGTCGGGGCAAATTCCAGTGAATTCAGGGATGCCAGAAGGCTGCTGCATACGTAGTAGGAAGGGTAGGGTGAAATGGGGTCTCAGAAACAAGCTTTCTCATCAAACTGAAGATCCTACACTAAAGTTATTGCAATAACTTCCAATAGAGGAAAGGAGTTTGAGTATATTTAATGTATTGCTGGAATGGCTACGTACTTTGTGCTTATTTTTCTGCTGGTCTTACTAAAGCTGAAGTCTTGGATTTGAATTCATACTGGATCCCTTTCCTGATCTCTGTCGGGGGCAATAGTGCTCCGGAAGGGACCAAACCAGAGGGCAAATTAAACTGTGTTTTGCATTTGCAGAAACCTTGCTTTCCTTCAGCATAGAGGGCATGGGTTGCTCTGGAGAAGCTCATTGACTGCAAGAATCTGCAGCTCCTTTTGATAGCCCTGCCTGTTTGTGATTATCGTGCAGGATTTGTAAACCTTTCTTCTCTCCCTCCTTTCATCCTTTCTTTCTTTGCTGCCTAGATTCGTGTATAAAAGAGCGTCAGGTCACCGTGCTCTTAACAGGACTTCTTTGTCCTTTTATCTGATCTCCTTAGGGATGGCAATTTTCTCTGGTTTTGCCTAAGTAATAGGAAAAGAAGGGCACTTACTGTGCTAATCTGTCAGAGCAAAATTCATGCTCAGCAACTCTTCCTCTTCTGAAGACTAGTCCTTCGTAGCACATGATCAATCCTTGAACCGATAATATTAAAAAAAATAAATAAATCGTACCCCAAACTTAAAGTGAGGTGAAGTGGTTGTGACTGGATGTTACACTAGGAAAGGCATCTCACATTCTTAGGCATGACTCTTCACAAAGGCCTCTTGCATCCCAGCCTAAACTATATAGGCTCCTGCCTGCCTGCAACATTTACAGCAGGCCTTTAGAATCTTACATTAACCGTACCAACAGTCAGGCTTTCTTCTCTTCTCTTCTTACTTTCAAATATAATAAATAAATGTATAACATATCTTGAACAAGTTTGGGTTACTGTTCCCTTTTACTTTTCTAAATAATTAAAAATAAAGACATGGTATAAATGATAAGAAAACTGGATAAATGTTAAGCCTACTTGTAATATTACTTTCTAGTTGCCCATGACTACAGAGTGCATCCTACCAGCTGACTGACTTTCAAATTCTTTTCAGATTTGCACCTTCTTACGTCATGTGCATGTATGTTTCTTCCTTTTTCCATCTATCTCCTTATTTAATTAGCATCAACTCAAATATTAAATTCAAACAGATAAAGCTGTAAATTAAAGAAGCTTGGTAAGTTTTTTAGTGGACTGATATTTAGTTTTAATTCATGTTTTTAAGTTGATTCCATAAGGATCTAATCTATATCTAGAAATAGATTTTGGTTCCAGATGATTTTAACTCTGATTATTCCATTTCAGTGGTGACAGCATGCTTTTAATAAACTATACAGAGAGTGTTGCTCCCTGACCATAATTAAAGGAAAGAAGAGGATATGTGGTGGGTTTCAGATGTATTTCATTGTCTTTATTTTCTTTTCTTCAAGGAAATTCTTTAGTGTTTTTTTTTTTTGTTTTTTTTTTTTTTTTTTTTTTTTTTTTTTTTTTTTTTTTTTTTTTTTTTTTTTTTTTGGTGGCAGTGGGTGGGAGGGACACAGGATTGGATTTTCTCGGTTTCTTCTTACTTTGGCTATTACATCTCTCTTAAAAACTCTGGTCCTTTTAAATGGGCCTGCGTGATATTTTAACCACTTTCGCATCAGGATTTGGTTAACGATCAACAACATATGACCACAGTTTGCATAATAAAATCAACCTTAGTGTTTCTTATGACATACTGAGAAAGAAACGTTTTGCTTCGCACACACTAAACAGTAATAAAAACAATCTTTACAAATAGATGCCTGGAACAGCTGTGGCCAGCCTCCCATCAAAGAGCTATCCTCAGGAGAAGCCGACTCAGACGCAAAGCAATACATAGATAGAGTGAGGATCTAAACCAGAAGCAGCTCAGGGCAAGAGTCATAAAATCTCATACACACCATTCTCTGTGGTAATTTTTTTGAGTAAGCCACTTAAGTTTGAGTGTCTTTCATCTGATGAGTAAGTAGGAAAATACAGCAGCCAGGGCCCACATACTGTTCCCCCAAATTATGTAAATTGTTCCCCCAAAGTATGATTCTAAGGGCACCAAACATCGTCAGAGAACTTGTCTGGAGCACAGCTCTTCAGTCTCTGCCCCAGATCTTCAGAACGGAAGCAAAATCCAAGGAGTGGGACTGTCACCTGTGTTTTTTAAAAGATCTCTATTGCACGCACAGGGGTGAGAACCACCACTCCGACTTAGTTGTGTCCACAGAGAAAGCCCAAGGTCATGCTCGAGTCTCCCTTTTCATAATGCCTTTTGCAGTAAACACATCTCATTCACAGAGGGGCTGGATAGCATCCAAGGAGATATTGGAAGGTAAATGTGATCCACAGAAGCCAGAGGGTCAAGTGTTTATGTATTAAAAGGGTAAATCATGTCAAAATGAGGCTGAGTGGGAAGCTGGGAATTGACAAAGACCAGGATTGAACCCGTGAATAATTGCCTCAAAATTCTAGGTTTGGCAAGCTCTTTCATCTTCTGCTAACTGCTTTTTCACAGCCTGGAACTGCTTTCACCTTATCTGCGAGCAACACCGCTTGAGCAGTTGACATCTGTTTCCATCCCGACAGAGAGCCTCTTGTCACTGGTGAACTAATGCCAGAGACAGAGATCCAAATGACTGTCAGATATGCCAGGGATCAGGATTTTTTTCAGGCCTCAGTAATCGCCTCTGTCCTGTATGACATGAGTCTCCGACATCTTCTCCAGCCACTGCGATTTCCATCTCTTGGCGCACACTCCACAGGTCACACAACAGGTCATATAGAAATCAAAGCTAAAGTGCTTAAAGTGTAGCCATGTTAGTGCTGCAAATCTCCTCCGAATCTGAAAGTATTTGGGACGTGGAAGATAAATGATTATGCTATAAGTACAATTCTAAATGAGATTAGCACATTTCGCCACCGTCTTGGGATCTAGAACATAAATATTTAACATTGAGTACTAGGTTTCTAAATACAATAGGAAATCATTGTGAATTTAGATTAGCGTTTTAAGTTAGGCAGCTTGAAAGACAATCTTGAGTCTTTGCTTTCTAGTTTTTCTTCCTTTGAGTTTTGCCTTAAATTTCATCTGTCTATCCTGCTAGGGAAAGTTAATGTCAAAGGTTGTCATGAGTTGATGAGTTAATGCACAAAGAAATTTGAATAAGACTTATCATCCAAAAAGAAATCAATAAATATTAACATAATAAATGCTGAATAGGTCTTACCAGCCAATAAAAAAATCAATAAAAACTCAAAAATAAATGGTGCCATTTAGGCACACCCTATCAAAATAAGAATAAACAGAAGTAATTTATAGACATTTTAAAATTATCTTTCCATTTTGGTCATATGACCATACATAGAAATGAACAAGGTGAGAGAACTCTAATTAGTTATTCTCATGTAGTTTTATGCATTTTTGTGGCTACTCAGAGAAGCAAAGGAATTAGCTATAGTCAGGACAAAGAGTTGTATGTTCTATCAAATCAAGGCTACGAAACAGCCACCTGAGGTCCATCAGGGTCTCATAATTCACCCATTCTTTCCAAAACTAGCAAAAGCTACTTTAATGCCTACTGTATCCTGTTTCTGACCAGACTCTACATCCAAACTAGGAACTGCTAACTTGTTTTTGATGGAAGCCACAGGAAGATCACTCATCTGGTCAAAGACTATCGTTTACATGGAACATGAAGTTTTTAGTCTATTGTCAGATCTTTCAAGTGCAGTCTGAGACATCGAGAGAACAATTTAGAAGCACTAATGCTTCGTTGTTTCACAGATTTGGGGAATGCAATTTTCCTCTGCAACACTGTGCATTCAAACCTGCCATTTGCAAATTTTCTGTGTTTACTTTAAAGCTGTACATAGTAGATGTTCAACGAATGCTATGAATCCTACTGTTATCTTCCCACTAGAAGCTAAGGACATAGACAATAGAGTAAATGGTATATACTGCAAGAAGTCCCAGTGCCTGTAGACAGATCAAATTACTGTGTATCCTTAGCAAATGGGTAGCCAGTATATCAGCTATTCTTTCTTCTGTTATCATGCTTGTATTGGCCACTTAGACAATGGTCAGGGGTCAATTAGAATCCACTTGAGCTCAGTTTAGTTTTCAGTTTTCTCTGAGTCGACACTACTAATATACTTTTAAGATTTTTTCATGTGTATGAGTACTTTGTTTACATGTCATTACAAGCACTGCATTTGTGCTCAAGAGCCTGAGGTCAGTGGATTCCCTAGACGGGAATTGCAAATCGTCGAGATCTATCATCTGAGTGCTAAGAATTGAACCTAGATCCTTTGCAAGAGCAACAAATGCTTTTGACTGATCGGTCACTTATCAAGCTCCAAAATACTTTTCAATGAATGTAAACTTTAAGTGGTATCTTTAGCTCATCTTAGAGAGAGGGACAAAGTGTGTGACTCTAAATAAAATGAACTATTATCAATTAGAAGAGCATTAAAAGGGAAAAGAGTGCTAGCTAGTGGAGGGTAACATTCTCTGATTTCTTGAGAGAAGTGTCTCATGAAGATGTGTGATTTTATACCATGCCCTCTATTGTCTGGTGTAAAAGTATACAAGAAGTGCGCTTGCTTTTCATTCAGGTTGGCTTCTGGTGTGGACCCTTGAATGGCTTTTATATGTAAATATCTCTTATGAAGTTATAAAGTCTGAACAAGAATTACTTAAGGCTGGGAAAGTCTGCCAACAACTGACATATTAATCTATTCAAGGTGCTTTAGCATTGACAAGAGGCATTGGTGCCCCAATAGCATAGGTATGCAGATGAAGGAAAAGAACCAGAAAGGGACAGGAATTTAGTTACTGCTTTTTTTTTGACTAATAGAAAATTCAAAAGGACTCTAGTGTATCTAAGTCACCACCTTAGCAGTTAATGGAATAGAACGCATCCTAAAGTTCAAGGAAAAGAGTTCTTTGTTTCTTTAACTGTGTAGCCAGGTGTGCAGAAGAGTTTGACTGGCATCAGAACACCCTTTACCTTGATCACCACGGTAACCAGGAAGCAGTTATTGTGTGTCTGTTAGTGCTAATGTTTTAACCACAAAATTATTTTTTTATGAATCTCAAAAGAATGAGCAGCTTTTAAGCGGTTATAAAAGTTGTTCACACATAGCCGGTGTTTTCTCAGAGCAGGTGGATATGTATGCATAACATTCTGCTGCACTCTCCTAGACTACACAGTTGAAAGACAAGAAAACTGTCAATCACACAAAGCTTCTTTCCTGTTTATTGCAAAATGCCAAAGTGGATTTTGCACACTTCCCAAATAAAAGTAGATTCCACAGCTAAGATACAGGGAATCCAACTAATTTTAAATGTCTAATGAACAACATATAGTATTCAGTATAAATGTATTTCATATCAACTATAAAATATTACCTACATTTTTTTGCTTATCCAAAATTCAAGTTCATATTGGGTGTGTTTGCTTGTTATGTGTTTTTATTAGTTTTGCTACTTTTCACAGACATTTAATCTTTATACAACTTGATAAAGTGAGTTGTATAATTGTTATAGCTTTATAGATGAAACAAAGTGGTATAACATTAGTTTTTGTATGTCAGAAATAGACAAATTATTTTGAAAGTGTTTTTAGCTTCTGTAAATTCAAAGGAAACCATATTTGGTCAATGTTTGTCTTTAATATTATATGAAATGTTTTCTTTTCATCAGTGTACTGCATTATGGTTACGCTCTATAAGAAAGACAAAAAGCGATAAAAAAAAAGTAAGACTTCCAGTTTTCTGCTTTTTGAAGAGTTGTTTTGAATCTATAGTGCAGGTTTGGAGCAGATTTAGGAACACAGTGGTCCTTACTCTTACAGATAAACACTAGGAAAACGAGGAATGTTAGACATGCTGGCTTGCTTCTTCAAAGGAAGCAACGTGTAACTTGTTTTTTGTCCAGAAACCTGGGAGTAGAGATGGTTAATAGTCTAGGTAATCTCTGAGCAAGGCCACACCTGGCTCACCTAGACTTCCACAAGCAGGACCAGAGATGATTAATAGGTTGGTTGACCTCTATACTATCTATATGATGGAGACCCCACCAGATTCTCCTGTAGGCCCTTCAGATAATACATGTGGGCTAGCAAGAGAACCCATATTCATGAAATAAATGGCATGCACTTTGAAAAGAGTTTCAATGCAAATATGCCTTATTTTGAACATGGGATTGTGTTATATCAGTTTTTTTCTCAAATTATTCTACTTTGAAATTTGCCTGAAATAAACTTCATGGAGTCAGACTCGGGAGTTTGTACCATAATGGACTACCAAGTCATGTTGAACAGGATTTTCTTCTTGCGTCATGTAGATTGTTCTTGCCAACTTTTGTGTTTTAAGAAACTTCCACAGAGCAGTTTCCAAACTTTGAACCACCAAATTCTGATTATCACCTAGGCAACGCTCAGTATTATTTCACTGTGGAAATAATACCCCACAACGGTGATGTCAGCTCAGCTTGTCCATTGCATCATCATGATTTTCTTCCAACAGTGTTCCACACTATCTTCATTACAATCTATGAACCCTTTGTCACTCTGACGCAGTCTGAGCTCCTTCTTCTTCCATCCCGACATCTCAAGCTTTCTTCTCGTCCACTGTGATGCTCACATCTCCCTCTTCCAAGTTGTGGCTCCTTTATTACTTTACTTTGGTCATTCCTTTTCTGTCATCTTGAGACATAAAAAAGTTTTCATTTAAATCTCCCTGCTACTGGCTCACTTCTAGTCATAATTTATTTGCTTCTCAATATTCAGCCCTGCTGTTCATTTCTATCCCCCCCCCCCGAGTTGGTTTTGTGCACTATCCTGAGATCACACCTTGAAAAGAGAAAAATAAAGTAAGTCAATTTTGCTCAGTTTCCCAAAACACCTTTGTTTTCTAATGGCTGAATTTAAAGCTTATCCTTAAGAAAATAAAAAAGCTGGATCTAATTTTAATCTTCTTTCTACCTGCTCCCCACTTGGATGCTTTCATCTTCAAATACACTCCCCAACACAAACTTAGGAGTGTCTTTTTCAGAACTACCTGCAATAGAGTCATGTTTGGGAAATGGTTATTACAAGAATAAATCATCACAATGCTTGCTTCGTTCTCCAAGCCACTAAAGGCGATGCTGCTTTTCTATGTGCTCTAGTCTCTATGTGTCCTTTCTTTTTAATACATAAAAAGAAATTGGGAGGGAAAGGCTTGTGAACAGTTTTGCAGAGTTACAGTGTTGTTACCTTGTGTTGACACAGCTTTTGGAAGGACTTTGAAAGCCGTCACACAAAGTAAATGTGACATGCAACTGCAGTTGCCGGAAATCTGGAAATTTGCTGCTAATTGCCAGTAGAATCATACAAAGATGTTTTAAATGCCATCTCGATAAGTGGCTGCATTGGCTCATAGAAGAGCAACAAAACTGGGAGGGTTTTATTATTGTTGTTGATTAGTTTTGTTGGCTCAGTCATTCATTTTAGCGAGCACCCAGTTGCTTTTCTCTGGGATAGAAACAATCAATTATCTCTCCACTGCCTGTAAGGATGGATGACGCTTGGTCTAAAATACGAAGGTATTTCTCTCCTAGTGGACTTGCAAAGATAATAATTTGTGAGCATATGTGTGTGGGGTTTTTTAGCTATCCCTTTTAGATTTCTCTCTATAAATATAGAAAATATCAAAAATGAAAACATTGTTTTTACTTTACTAATAAGAAAAACATATTTTTAAAATAATTTTGAAAATTTCATACATGAGTACTTTATTTATATTTTTATATGCTTTTCATTGATCCCCTTTCCATCTCCAATTCCTCTGGGTCCCCAACTCCCTCAAAAGTCCATAGCCTCTTCATTTTTGTGTGTGTGTGTGTGTGTGTGTGTGTATGTGTGTGTGTGTGTGTGTGTGTGTGTGTGTATGTGTGTGTGTGTGTGTGTGTGTGTGTGTGTGTAATTTGATTAAGTGCTAGAGTTACAGTTACTATAGGTATAAGGATACAAACTTTGAATGCATTTAGAAATTATACCAGTTTGGGAAAAGTGACATAGTCCGTTCTCCTCTAGTACCCATGACGTCTCCAGTCATGGTCATTAACTAGTTGAACACTACCAGGCTTGTATTTGCTCCTACTGAGTGGGCCTTAGGTCTAGTTAGACAGCTGTTGATTGCTCCCCAAGATTACAGTGTCATTAGTGAAGCCATGGGTGTATCTTGTCATGATAAGCATTACTGTGGTTTATAGATAGTTGTTTATGACAACCATTTTCTTCCCTGGAAGCTTGCATTACACATTGGATATTATGAGAGCTAGTCCTCATGGGGAATTCTTCCAGCTCATGACAGCTCAGTTCTCCCAAGTCTTGTGTCCAAAATACGGTGTCTTGAGCAATATTATTTTACCTTTAGTTTTTATGAGAAAGCCAACGGCAATCACAGCAACTTAGGCTGTGCTCAGTCTTTTAGACTCTGCTGACCATTGACTTTTGGTAGGCTATATTTCTTAGGTGGAACAGCATTATTCTGAGTGGCATATATTCATTTATCATACTTCCACTGACTAACTCTCTCTCTCTCTCTCTCTCTATATATATATATATATATATATATATATATAAATATATATATATATGTGTGTGTGTGTGTGTGTGTATGTGTGTGTGTGTATGTATGTATATATGTATGTATATGTATATATGTATATGTATATATATCTATAATATAATATATGCTTCATCCCCCATTATTACCTTCATTTTTATTTAGTTTAGCTATCCCTTCTAAATTATTAGAAACATGGTATACAGGAAAAGACATTGATTTTAATTCTCAAACAAGAAAACAGGGAAATGTAAGTGCTAACTATGTTACCAACTCAAGAACTAATCAGGAGCAAAGTTTATATCACCTATGTATTTGCCTTCATGGTGAGTTTATTACATTGATATAAATCTGATAACATTAAAACTGTAAATTGTAAAAGGAAAATTCCAGTAAAATGTGGAATTGAGTAAGATTCCATTTGGTAACTAAGTCAACAAGGACTGCTGCAAGCTTGTATGTCAGATAACTGTTAATTCATAGCAAATAAAATAAGGATGTGCTTCTAATTACAATCATAAAAAGTATGAAAAATGTACTGAATATACAATAAATTCTTTGCTCTAGAAAATAGAATTTTCTGCTACTTGGAAAATAGAATAAAATCTCTTTTATAAGGAATGAGTCTTCTACCGTGAACAATGAAGTAGCTTTTTGTAAAAACTTCTTAGCTATCAAACAATGTTTCTGAACCTCCTAAATAGTGTATGTTGATTAGCACTATGCAATTGTCTTGACCATGGGCTATTCGTGCTTTATATTTAAAGCCAATTTATATAATCAGCCTTCTATCTTCATTCCTCTGTCTTGGTGAAGAACTCAGAGGATCAAGTAAGTCTACTCAAATATCTATTGATTTTCTGAGTAGTCCCGCAGTTTGTAAAGTTGTGCTACGGCCAGTAGACATTTTACTCTCACTCGCTGTGTTATTATGTATTATTTTTAACTCACCTAAAGGTCTCAACTCCCTCTTCTCAACCCAGTGGTTTCCTCTGGCCTGTTTTGACTTAAAGATAAGATATCCCAGAGTGCAGATTTAAAAATAAGCTGAGACTAAATGTGTCTTGAGGCGCACCTTTTGAAGATGTATCCTCAATGTGTTATATAGATTTTTTAATATCCTTAGCGGCCTGTTGGAGGACTTGTGATAAAGTGTGTGATTAAGGGACCCTTGGATGAATTCCCCCCAAAGTATGTCATTGTTCAGAGAACATTAATAGAACCTTACCATCTCATGTGAGTTAGAGGGGATGTCTTAGTGCCTCTTCCTGCTGCTATGGTAAAATACTCTGACCAAAAAACTTGAAATATAAAGATTTGTCCAGCTCGCCCATCCACATTCAGTCTCTCATGGCATGAGAAGCAGAGCAGCAGGAACCTGGTGAATGTGGAAGGGGATGGTGTCTCACAGTGAATTTCTGATGGTAACAATGAACAAACATTGCTAGTGCTCAAGTTCTGTCACTACATATACATAGTTCAGAAATCCAAGCTGAAGAAATTGTGCTGCTCACAGGCAGCAGGCCTTCACACATCAAATAAAGTCAGAGTCCCCTTCTCCTGGGCCTAAGTCTATACTATGTAAATTTGCCAATGAAAACAGTTCCCACAAAGTTATCACTATGTATAGCTTCAATATCTCCTGGATAGTTTTGATAAGATGTGGTCTTTGCCCTGAGAGATTCACTTCCAGAAGAAGAAGAAGAAGTATAAGAAGAACAAGGAGAAGAAGGAGAAGAATAGACAAGAACAGCAGAAAGTAGGGGAGATGTTAATGAGAAGTAGGATCAATAAACATTTTTGTATTCGAAACAACATATTTATATTTTTACCTCTAACATTAAATATACAAATTATTATATATTTAACCTGAGCACCTTTAAATAGAAAAAACATAAAGGATTTTCTGTTATTCTCTACCCTTAGATATCCATTTTGTTTTCTTTTTGAAGCATAGTTTATCCGTTATATTTAATTTGTTGTTTTATTGAGCTATATATCTTCCTCCGTTCTTCTCACCTCTTCCCCCCCTCTCCTTCTACCTTCTCCCATGATTTCCATGCTACAAATTTATTCAGGAGATCTTTTTTTCTTCTATTTCCCATGTAGTTCAGATGCATGTTTGTCTCTCTTAGGGTCGTCTTTGTTGTCTAGGTTCTCTGGGATTGTGAATTGTGGGCTGGGTTTTCTTCGCTTTATGTCTAAAAATCACTTATGAGTGATTTCATATGATATTTTTCTTTCTGGGTCTGGGTTACCGCACTCAATATATTTTCTAGATCCATCCATTTGCCTTCAAATTTTTAAGATGTCATTATTGTTTTTCTGCTGTGTAGGACTCCATTGTTTAAATGTATCACATTTTCTTTATCTATTCTCCAGTCAAGGGGCATTAAGGTTTTTTTTCCAGGTTCTGGCTATTACAAATAATGCTGCTATGTACATAGTTGAGCACATTCCCTAAAGGGAACACTCCTTCATTGCTGGTGGGAGTGAAAAATGGTACAGCCACTTTGGAAAACAGTATGGTAATTTCTCAGAAAATTAGGAAACAACCTACATCAAAAACCAACAATACTGCTTTAGGGTATATAGCCAAAGGATGCTCAATAAAAGATTTTCTTAGATGATGAAATTCCCATAGCTCCTAGTATGGCATCAGACTATGTATACCTGAGTCTTTCCCACATATAAGATCTTGGTAGTGAGAGATAAAATACCACTGTCATTTTTTAACAGCTGGTGTTAGCATGTAGCACTAAGAGCTTGCTGAATATAAACAAGAAAAATGATCTACTGTATGAACTACACAGTGTTTATGTGGTTGAATATAGTGGTGACAACAAGCAGTAATTTCCAAGCTACTACATACGGTCTTAGGCAATCTACTGTGAAAACTAATGATATATTGCAAAACATCACTTAAACCACCATGGCGAACTTTTCAGGTAAATTTTTCCTGAAGCACTGTCACGCTACTAATAGCAATCTCATTACTTGAATTTTAATTGAAGTTATGGAAACTGAAGTCTTTAAAATATAGATCCAGCATTACTGATTTTCTAGCAAAATTATCTCTATATAATCTACATATAAAATTAATTATGCATAAATATATAGCTATATATATTAGCTATATATAACCTATATATTCATAAATATAAAAGCAATGTAGTAATAGTTGTTAGTTTGGGTAATCTATATGACTCCTTTCTAAAACTAATTGGATATTAAAGTTCTAAGCAGAATAATTTATCCTCTCTGGAGGATAAGAACATATAGAATAGAGAATGAAGTTACCATCAAAGGCTACTAGTCAACAGTACATCTAGTATAGAGATAACTGTTCTTGCTACCCACCAATACATTCATTCTCTAGCTACAGTGTTAATGGTCTCTTCAAATGATAACTTGTATGTAATAAAGCTTCATTCAATTATTATGTAATGAATAATTTATGAGCACTTCTCTAGAAGGTAATGATAGATATTGTTGAGTAAACCGATGTTCCTTTGCTTCTGAGATCATGAACAAACAAGATTCAGAAAATTTTGTGTCATGAAGAGAATGCTCTCAAGGTGGTTTAAAATGTGGAGGTAGAGGTATTAGATAGGGTGATGAGAAATGAAAGACAGGTTAGAAGAAACCTATAGAGATCACGTAGATCATATAGGGCCTAATACCTACTAACATGCCAGGATTTTGTGCTAAAAATATTAAGAAACATTCACAGTTTTAAAGCAGAGCAACAACATAATCTTATAGTCTTATTGCAAGTGAGAAAAATTTAGTCAAATATTTCTACCAAGTACAGAAACAAATACATGTAAACATTGGAATTCAGGCAGTGATTCTAGTCTCATTGGAAATACATCAGTAGAGAAAGCCTATCCCTTAGGAGAATTAGTACAAATAATAGACACGTGTAAGGAAAGAAATAGGACACCAACGTCTTTAAATCAATGTACCTTTTATGTCCTCATACAAAGAAAGACCCAGTGTTTATTTACTTGCCTCTTCCTGTGCTCCCAAATACTTGTGATTGTCATTTAACCCCTAACCCTTAAAACACTGTTTTCCAAGGAACTCCTGACATATTGAGCTTTTTCAGATAATGTATTAACACAGCTTGGCCAATATCTCCTTTTCAAATTATATTACTACAGACTAAATAGCACTGATATGAATGTTTATAGCTTCATAAAATTGATTGTGTCATGTACAATGGAAGCTATGGTTGCCTGCATATTGCAATATTATTGCATTACAGGAAGGTAATTGATTTGCTTAAAATGTTGCAACAATAAAGCATTTCTCAGAAAAGATTGCTGCTTAACCAAGAGCACACCAAAGTCAATACTCAAAGACAATTCAAAGAAATTAAATTTTGATCTGTTTTGCAAAACCAGCTTGAAATATTATGTGACAATGGATTAGACAACATGAATCATTCAGCTTGGTCAATCATCATGTACCACTTCTAGTCTGACAGATTCAGGTTTATAATTAAAATTAGAGCCAAGGAGAATAAAAGGTATTGAACAGAGAGAGTTGTCAAATGTTTTAGAGGTGTCTGCTAGAGGCACAGACACTATCGACCATATAGGGACAGTCTATTATGTGCAATCATATTCTGTCTTTTTAAAACTGGAATCATAAGTTTACCTCCACAATGGGTATCACTGAATAGAAAAATTATTATTTATGCTGCTTGTGTTTATTCTCAGCCATTTACCAATACAGCACACTAACCAATATATAAAAGAACTCGAAAAAAATAAAGATATTTGGATATTGCATTACAAATTATTCAGAGAGATTAACTGGTCATATCATTTACATATGAGTGTTTAATATGTTTTTGCCAGATGATCACTTAAACCAATTTAATTGGTGTAAAATTTATGAGAATCTCTGCAGAAATTAGAGCCTGCAAAACTAAAATGTCATGAGAATTTTCCACAGGTGCGTTTTGAACTCTATCTGGGCTAGCTTGATTTATGATGTATAAATTTAGTGAGTAATCTACTTTATGCGGACCAAAGTTAATCGGTTCATGATTATCAATGATATATAACTATTTGATTACTTCTTTAATGTACAAAATGCAACATTTTTCTACCTAATTTTAATTATTGAGTTCTTATGAGAAACTGAACAGTGAATATAATAGGTCATTTAAGTGCATTTCTTTTTTTTTTTTTTTTTCCTGGCATGGGCAGAATTAGGACTTTAGGTACTATCATAACATGCATAGAATTTTTTTCTTCTTTCTCCAAATGGGTGTTTATAAGAAAGAGATCAGCATATCTCCTTACTCCATTAGGCATGGAATCATCATTATGTCTGTGGGTCTTCTGGGGAACAAACTTCTTTCTACCTTTACTGATACATCTCCAACCAAACCACCAATAGTATATATTTTCAGGTTTCTGAGTCATTAGAACAGAAATCCCGCATGGTCACAAGGAGATTAGATGGCCACAGGAAATTCCCTTTTCTGTCCTCGTGCCACTTCAGTTGAGCCTTCTCCTAGCAAGGGAAGCAGATAAAGATGTCTCATGACAGGCACTTGTGCATGAAAGCATGCGCAGGCAGGCAAGATGCAAAATAAGAGATTAAGGCTTTTTCCTAAGTAGCCAACAGTGCAGTGGAAAACAAAATATTCCATTCAAAGATGACTTTCATGGAAAGTGCTAATGACTAGTGTAGGAAGTGTGGTGATTAGACCAACAGTTCACTCGTGTATGTGAAACGTATATCATTTCTATAGTGGAACAGAAAGCAAGGGCCATTATTTCTCCCCTCTCCTCCCTGCTCTCATACCCAGCAACATTCTAAATGCATGCTCCTCTGTAAGAGGTCATAATACCCCCAGGAAGCCATTGCTGTCCTTTGGCACACAGGTGTGTTTGTGTAAGTGTGAAGCAACATATTTGCCTGGTAAGGCAATTATGGGTAAATACTATTTGTTATTTATGAGCTTCCAAAGTGTTATTAACTCAGCCACATAAATAAGCTTATGCTCGCTTGACATTACACATTTAAATTTGGAATTATTGTGACTGCCTACTCAAATGTGGACATAATTAACTGATTTCCTAGCAAACCTCTAGGGTTACATGGTTGCTTTATCCACTCGAATTCTCTCTTGTTCATCACACGTTCCAGTTGTGTCCTGGTCTTGTCCCTTACCACTCTCTGTTCAAAGAGTTTCAGCACGTAATGGCCACGACACCGCCATCATCAGTTAATTTCAAGACAGGTGATGACAGCCTGATTTTGCAACATTGAGATCGAATATTTGTCTTGCCAAATGCACAGTTCTTATATCCGTTTTCTCGTCTGGATTATGCTCTCAATTCTTTAAATCAAAGTAAATATCATTGCAGCTAAGTGTTATATATAAAGGTTAAAAGAACGAGCAATATTTCATCATGTGCTTATTCTCGGTCTGTTTGGCTTTGTCTGACTCGCTCTCTCATGTGGGAAAAGGAGAAAGTGAGTGAGAGAAAGTGCTACCCTGAGAGAGAGAGGATGTGAATCATTTTCAGGGTTACATTTCAAGGAAGTGATGCTGCAAGTGCTTGCTCCATGCCTCACCCCTGCAACAGTTGTTAAATACTGGTATATTCGTCAAGAGTGCCTATGGATTATGAGAGCACAGAAGAGGTCTACGCAATAACATATACTGAAATCTAGCATAAAACTGCTTGTTTATGAGGCAAGCTAAATACAATCCGGTTATATCAAATGTATGCATTTTTTGAGAATGCTTGTCTCTATCCTTTTGTGTATTCAAACAGCAAAACATCTTTCCAATGATTGGAAAATGTAAACTAACCATGAAAAGCACTTAGTAGTGTTTCTGTTGTCTGGAGAACTTTCTTTTCCTGAGGAGGTGAATTCCAAACTCTTAGACAACCCAAGTGATCACGGTGTCTAAATAAGCCATTCCACTGTCTTAACAGACAAACAGCAAACAAAGTTCTGTAGATATAAAGTTCTCATTTGGACTTGGTCCACAGTCCCACCAGAATTATCCACCTCCAGATAAGCAGTGTTATATTGTGGTTGGCAGCAACTCAGAGGCTGCAAACTAAAAACTGAAAAGGGAGCTTTGCACTTCAATTAAATTCTTTTTGGATTTCAAATATGGCATTTTCCCTTTGCTCCTAAATCCAGTACACTGCAGGCCATAGGGCTGAGAAAGAAAGATCTATGACCTCTTCACAGAGAGACCGAACTTACAAATATGCCCCCCACCTCTTTTTGTCTCCTGGTGGCTTGGTATATCTTTTTGAACACCAGCACTTTTCCTTTAGTTTCTAAAATTGGTTTCTAGCGTTACGACTTCTCGTTTTAAGCCCAGGGTTGTTTTTAACTTTTATATGGCACTCAATCCCTTGGGAGGCTCACCACCACAGCTGTGCACTTCCCAATCATTTTTGCTAGTCTGTCTTCTAATAATTATCTGACTGCTCTATTTTCTCATGCATCACTCTCTGGAGCGTCTGATGCTAACACTTTGAATGCGCAGGCTTGACTGAGCAGACTCCTCTGTGAACCACGGTCCTCCCTCAACCAAGTGTTTTCTAACCGTTCTTTTTCAGGAGGCAATCTATTTTCACAGTAGTTGCCAAATGCTTCTCCTTCCAGTTGTTATGCGCTTAGAATCTAGCAATGCTTACTGTCTTTGGACACTGCAGTATGGTGTTAGTTTATGGTTAAAATAAAAGCTGCCAAAGAGGAAAATAACAGGGTAATACAGAGACCATGACTATTTCGTGAATATGGTTATAGCCCAGAGAGATAAGATCTGGATTTCTTCTGAGATCCTTTCTTTCACAAGAGACATTCAATTCTGATATCCCCAAAATTGAAATCTGAATAAAGAAAACGCAAGTAAATTGGATTGAGATATAAGATGCATGACTGAGAATTTTCCTTTTTTACGTGTCTGCTTATTTTGCCTGCACATATGGTGCATACCTGGTGCCCAGGAAGGATCCAAGAGGTGTTTGATTCCTTTGAACTGGAGTTACAGACAGTTGTGAGTAACCATCCATGTACATGCTGGGAACTGAAACAAGACCCCACTAAAAAGTACAGCCATTGCTCTTAACTTTTGAGCCATCTCCCCAACTATAGTTAAGACTTTAAAAAAATCTCTTAAAGAAAAATAAAGAAAAACAATTGAAATCAAACTGAAAGGAGGGTGAGTTTCAGAGGAATGATTCATTCTCCACACCAAAGCTACTCACTCTTTTAACAAATTGAAGACTTCACACATTGCAATTTGAAACTCATAGCGATGTGTCACGATTAATGGATTTACGAGATTCTACAAAACCAACTTGGAAAGCTTTTCAGCTAATCTCTGTCTTTTTCGAGCCTTTTGATCATTTCTGAAATGTGCCAGAGCCACTCTACACTCGTGCCTCTAGTAACCACGAACCATGCGCAGCTGGTCCCTTGCCGAGGACCCTTCACACTCGAAGTTGTAGTCTTATTTTAAAGCCACATGTGTAATGAAAACTTTTAATATAAAATTCAGAGTATTCTGGAATTCAGTAGAGTCATACATCTTTATAAAAATCAAATGTTATGCATAAAGTATGAGATTTCATTCCACAGTTGATACCAACAAACATTTTCAATACTTATTTTAAAGATGTTTTCATAAAGAACGTTTCATACAGTTTCATGTCATTAAATCTTCCATACACTTAATCATTAATTGCTCAGAACCAATATGAACTTTCATTTTCTCCTACTTTTATCAACTAACTAAAGTTCCCAGCTATGAAATGCCACAAAATGGACCTAATATTCTGAAACTCTTAAGGGTAACTCAGATGACTAATTGTGCAAAGTATCTTGACAAATGCCTGTAATCCCAGGCACATGTTTTAGATAATCCTGGACTATTTATAGATGCCTTGGTTCAAATATCAAAGTAAAGTGAAATAGGAGTTTGTTCTTTTATCTATATCTATAATGCACCTCCTCATACACTTATTCCCTCAACAATGAACCCGGCACTTCTTCCATTGATGGCACTTTCTATTTGTTGTTAAATGAGCCCTTCTTACTTTATAGGAAACACATAAACATGTGTTATAAATGGACTCAGTGGGCTGTCTTTTTAAATGCCTGGATATGTGTAAAAGTAACAATTTAAAAAGAAGAGGTCATAAAAGAGAAAATGTGGTACATACACAGAAGGAATGTCTATTCAACTGTAAGGGGAAATGAAATAAAACATGCCACTAAATTAATGGAGCCAACACTATTTTACGGAAAGAAAAAAAAACTGATTCCAAAAGATCATTCTATGTGATTCCACTAATATACCACAAGGAAACAAAATTGTAGAGGTGGAGAGGAGAGTGGTTGTTGCCAAAGATTAGAGAAAAGGTAAAGTGACAGAAGCCTCCAGAAAACGTAGGATTCAGCAGGAACCTTGGGGTGATGCAACTTGATTTAAATCTCAGTAAGCACTACAAGTTCTGCCAGTGTTGATTTCATGGTTTTATTTATAATCTACTTTAGTTATGCAGTGTCTCTAGGGGAAAAGTGGATGACCACAAACTACTTATGCTTTCTCTTTTTTTACTATTAGTAAATAGAAAAGACAGTTTTTATGCAATATGTGTTGATTATGGTTCCCCCCTCGACTCCTCCAAGATACTCTCATCTCTCTTCTCATCCTAATCTTTGCCCTTCGATTTCTTGCAAATTTATTCTGATTGCAAAATAAAAAAAACTAAAATTTCAAAAGAAAAACAGTAAAATGTTGTATGATAGAATTCCAAATATATTCTTTACCTGGAGTACTATTGAGCTAATCATTAGGGAAACAGAAGAATTAACAAATGATCGGTGACAATGTGACAGCAGTTAAGATCATGGAGATTCAGAGAAAGCAAAACATTGTTTTTGAGGAATAGATGGAAGGTCAGTTTCACATTCAACTATGTCCTAGCAGAGGTTTCGAAGACAGATTGCCTTGTAAGCTACTTACAAGATTTTCTAGGAAGCAAAGATCTCATTTTAGTAATCCTATTGACCAAAGTTTAGGTGCTTATTGCTAGAGGATGAAGATGAATGCCATGAAATATCATCAGAACATATCAGGTCAGCCATAATCAAGAGCTCCCAGCAACTGATGGAATGGCTCTCCAAGTTCCAGATTTTACAGATAAGCTATTGGCAAAGTGATAGTTTCTGGGAGAAGGAGAACTCCTATCGATTGAGCTCTGACAACGGATAGGTCTCTCATGCTCCAGTAGATGGCCCCATACCCATGTAAAAATATGGAGCAATAACTGGACTTCGTGAATTCTGTGCTGTTTAGTTTTCATTTGTTTCTTCCTTTGTCTGTTTGTTGTTGTTTTTCCAACTTGATGTAAGGTAGAGCTATTTGGCAAAAGGGAGAATTAATTGAGGTATTGCCTCCATCAGACTGTTCTCTGGACAAGTCTTAGGGGTATTTTCTTGATAAATGATTAATGTTGAAGGACCCTCATCCCTTATGGGTGTTGCTTTTCCTGAGCAGGTGGTCCCAGGTAGTATAAGAAAGCCATGGGGCTCAAGATAGTAAGCAACCTTCTTCAACAGTCCTTGGTTCAGCCTTTGCTTCCAGGATTCTGTTTGAGTTCTTGTTCTGACTTCCCTCACTGTTCAGCTGTGAGAGAGATGTATATGCCAAATGAACTCTTTCCTGTTCAAAATGCTTTTGATCATGATATTTATTACAAAAAAAAAAAGAAATCAAAGGAGAATTTACAAATATAAGAGAAACATAGTCGGGGTTTAGAAAAGGAAAAATATCACTCTTGTTATCCAATGTAAAACAATAAATCAAAGAAAAATTAGTTTGAATCCAAGGTTTACAGAAAATGGCAACTTTAGGTTTCATCACTTGATATATCTAATTCTCTTCTCTCAATTTAAATTATAAATATTTATTAGTAGTTTACATATCTTGCCAGCATTCAGTGAATTTGAAATGTGAATGTATATTGTATTACTATCTTTAGAATAAAGAATCACTTTTTTTTTTCCTTAACAAATCGAGGCTTTAATTCAGAACTTCATTTCTCCAGAGTAGGACCAGGCATGTGAGGATAGATAAATCAAGCCTAAATACTCCTAATGCTCCTAATTCCAATCCTAATACTTATATGTAGAAATGTCTCATCAGAATCTGAAATTCATTCCTCACTACAAACAAACCATCTATGATAAAAAACCTTCACTTAGAAATCTATGTCCTGCTTCTAGATAGTGTATACATATCTCTCCTTTCTAATTTTGGCTTTCATCAAAATTCCATGGGTCATGTTGATATGCGAACATATTTCTATGTATGCTGGTGAGCATATGTTTACATTCACTCACTAACATAGCAAATTAATGTATTTGTTCATGAAACTAGGATTACTTGCCACACTAAATAAGAGATCTTCAGTTTCATGGTTTGTCAAAGTATCTCAAAGGTGTTTGATGTCAATCAGAAGAAAAATAGAAACATGATTTACTGCTTTGTTATGTGTCTTTCTTTGCAGTTCTTACTATGTGTACTTTAACACTCCCTCCCTTCCCACCTACTGGAGGAAAAGCAGGAGGCAATGCTTGGTAAAAGGGAAAGCTCCTTCAGCCCACCCCTGGAATCACCACCAAAGAGGTTTGTTACCTCATTAGCTACAACAGTTATAAATCTTAGATATAGCTCATTTTTGAACACTGACTGCAAATGAACTAGTCATGACTCCACATCTGCAATTGAAGTCGTTCATCATTTTCAGAAACTCAGAAAGAGACATGCTGAAAGGAGTGCTTTCTGCACGAATGCTTCTGGAAGCTTACACAAGCAATTAACAAGCCACATGTATTTGAAACTTAAAATTTAATAATAAATATAATACATTTGATTAGTTTCCAGCCTACGTGGACACACCGATGCTTTTGTAATAGATTTTGGCATCAAATCTTTTGCTTTAATTGGTCTCGATTGCAATTTTTTTCAAGAATCTGAATGTTTTTGACTAAATCTATTGTATTTATACAAAGAATATCAATTTTAATCAAAAGATTTTAAAATTGATGGGTGAACTATTAAAACATGAGCTTCCAAAATGTCCTTATCAAGAGCCTGAGAATAAATATTTAAAACTTTGTAGTTACCATGGTCATTGTGACTTTTATAGGGAAGGAGTAACAGCATACAATTTGGAAATAAATAAGGATGGATTTGTTTGAACAAAACTATTTTTGAGCAATTAAATATGAATTTTACATAATTGCATTTATGACAAAAATGTTCTTTACTCCCTTTCATCCTTTAAACATTCAAAACCCAAAAGGGCTTACAAAAGCAAGTCAAAAACTAAGGTTTGGGCCTTTGACCATAGTTCACCTAGCCAAAATTTTCCAAATACAACATTATGTAAATGAGATGAGGACTAGGTCCAAACATGTGCTTACTAGGACATAAATCGTAAAAAGTCATGTTTCCATCTCAGTGGGTGAAACGGAAACATGACTTTTTACGATTTATGTCCTAGTAAGCACATGTTTGGAGCAAAAGGAGATCATGAGCAAGGAAGTCAGGACCGTGAGGGACGCGTTTACCCACTGAGACGGCAGGACAGAACTAATGGGAGACCACCAAGTCCACTTGGAATGGGACTGATGGAACATGCGACCAAATCGGACTCTCTGAGGGTGGCTGATGGTGGAGGCTGACTGAGGAGCCAAGGACAATGGCGATGGGCTTGGTCTCTACGACATGGACGGGCTCTGTGCGAGCCTTGTCAGTTCGGTTGCTCACCTTCCTGGACCTGGGGGGAGTTGGGAGGACCTTGGACTCAACATAGTGTAGAGAACCCTGATGGCTGTTTGGCCTCAAGAGGGAGGGAGTGCGGGTGTGGAGGGGAGGGGAGGGAAGGGGGAGGAGGAGGGGAGGAGATGGCAATTTTTAATAAAAAATAAATAAACTGGAAAAAAAAAAGAAAAAAAAAGTCATGTTTCCAATAGCATGCTAGCCTACATGCTTAAAGGTAATAGCAGTTGAACATCTGTGCTTAATAAACCATCACATTTATTACTTGATTTAATTTTCGTTTTTGTAAATGAAACAAGTATAGACTCAGATTCAAATTATTAACCGATATTCCCAACTCCACACAATTAACAATGCAGCCCACACAGGGAACAAGATTGTAAGGTGCTGAGGAAATGTTACCAATGTTGGGGATTCTATAGAACCTATTCTCTACAAGGACATGGCTTCAAGTGCCTTGGACATACTGGCAGTTTTCAAATACCATGATGACTTTTTTTTTTTCGAGACAGGGTTTCCCTGTAGTTTCTAGAGCCTGTCCTGGATCTAGCTCTTGTAGACCAGGCTGGCCTCGAACTCAGAGATCCACCTGCCTCTGCCTCCCGAGTGCTGGGATTAAAGGCGTGTGCCACCACCGCCCGGGTCCTGTGATGACTTTTATAAATTTTTATGAGGGGGAAGACTGTGTTTCAATTTGCTTTGTAAATAACTGTAAATAAATGAATGTAAATAAATGTAAAACCACGTAATATTTGTCTAGCTTCATATCTTTTTAATTTTCAAAATATAACTTTGGAGACACTGAGTTAGTCAATAGAAATGCACACAAAAGTTAGTTAGTTGCTGAAAAACAGCAATTACAATATCCAATGTAATATATTCATATTCTAAATAAAAATGATTAGAGTCAGGCCTCTAAAACAGAAGACTGCAATTACATATCATAAAACATATCTACTTATACTTTCAGTTTGAAAGGAGTGAGTATGTTATAGAGTAAGTATTATAATTGTTAAAATACAGTTTCTTAAGATATATTGAATATGTTGTTCCCATAAATATACAGTGTAAAAGAAATATAGCAAAAACTGAACAATGTCATCCAGGTAGTGTTCTTGGTCTAAGTTGGCATGTAACCAGGCTATCTCACTTTTAAATGCACTATGGAAAGATAAGACCATGAAAAATTCTGCTGAGACTAACGTAAGAACGCCTTTAAGTTCAGTCTTAGGAAGAGTAATATGGAAATTCCATTAAACCACAGCTGTATGCATTTACAGTAGCTACAAGCACAGCCTGTGTCTAGCATGTTCATGCAATGTTTGTTGTTGATGAAAATGGCTGTATCAAATTTCATTTCTTTTGTCCTATTTGATTACAAACATTCACACGTCAGGATTGGAAAGAAAGAATCTTCAAAGTTCAATTGTAATTCTCAGCCTGACTATTCAATAGTACACCTGCTGTGAGTGTTAGAATTCAGACAAAATCAACTCATGCCTCTTTGTAATCTCCAGTGTAGAGGTATCTCAGAGGAGTTTTGTGGCTAAAGAAAATGATGCAAATGATTTTACTCTCAGAAATGCAATCTATTAGCCTACATACACAAATATTTAGAAACTGGCAAATGGTAAGTTCATTGCATTCTCCATGATTATTTTTAACAATAAGTTTCAAAGCATTTCACAGAAGTTTGTACCTCAGAAGATATTAAAATTCTGCAACTCACTCTCCACAATCTCTGTGTACATGAAAATGTCTCCCTGGAAAGTTTCTGGAATTTTCAGTAGACAACATGGGAAGTTTCCTATAGCTGTTGTTTGGGGAAATTAAGTCAATACGAAAAGTTTAAACATGCCATACTCTACTTCAAGTTTTGCATTTTCACTTTTTTGTAAGAAACAATGAAAAAGTTACAATAAATATATGTGTCTATGAACCAAGAATTTATTATAAAATAAAACTTTTATTTTACAACTGCAGTTTTGAAAAAGTGACTTTACATGTAAAATAAATACAATACTAACTGTTTTACAGTGTCAAATTGAGCATCATTAAGGTAGATTCTAGTATATTACAGGCCTTCTAAATATTAAGTGTCAAGTTTTCTATCAGACAAGTATCTTTTATCTCGAAAGAATATTAAATATGTTCATTAAAATTTCCCTTTGCAATAGAAGAATTTTATGGCTAAAAGATACATGATTTTTCTGTTGACATTTATGCTAAATGTCTAAACAGATTTCTACTCTGCTTTCTGAAACATATTTATATAGAAAGAAATAGATTTCTACTATTCTTCGAATACAGAGATGACACTTTTTTTTTTTAATTTACAGGTAGCTTTATTAACCCCTTGTACATTTAGTATTACTCTATGAGTTAAATATTTTTTTTCTCATTTTTTTTATTAAAGATTTCCATCTCCTTCCCTCCTCCCCCCCTTCCCTCCCCTCCTTTCCACCCATACCCCCACTCCATCCCTCTCCAAGACAAAGAGCCATCAGGGTTCCCTTCACTATGTTAAGTCCAAGGTCCTCCCAGCTCCCCCTAAGTCCAGGAAGGTGAGCAACCAAACTGAGAAGGCTCACAGTGAGCCCATCCATGCTGTAGAGTTCATGTTCATTGCCGTTGTCCTTGGTTTCTCAGTCCTCCTCCACCGTCAGCCACATTCAGAGAGTCCGGTTTGGTCCCCTGTTCCATCAGTCCCATTCCAACTGGACTTGGTGGTCTCCCGTTAGATCTGTCCCACCGTCTCAATGGGTAAACGCACTCCTCACGGTCCTGACTTCCTTGCTCATGATCTCCCTCCTTTTGCTCCTCATCAGGACCTTGGGAGCTCAGTTCGGTGCTCCTATGTGGGGCTCTGTCATTTTCTCCATCCAATGCCAGGTGAAGGTTCTATGGTGATATGCAAGATATTCATGAGTATGGCAATAGGATCTGGACATTTCTGGCACCCTCTCCTCAGCTGTCCTTGGGCAACCGCTTTGTAAAGCAGTGTGGAGGTTTCTCAGGAAATTTGGGATCAACCTACACCAGGACCCAGCAATCCCACTCTTGGGAATTTACCCAAGAGATGCCCAATCATATTACAAAAGCATTTGTTCAACTATGTTTATAGCAGCATTATTTGTAATAGCCAGAACCTGGAAACAACCTAGATGCCCTTCAGTGGAAGAATGGATGAAGAAACTGTGGAATATATACATGCTAGAATACTACTCGGCGGTAAAAAACAATGACATCGTGAATTTTGCATGCAAATGGATGGAAATAGAAAACACCATCCTGAGTGAGGTAACCCAGGCCCAAAAAGATGAACATGGGATGTACTCACTCATAATTGTTTTCTAGCCATAAATAAAGGACATCGAGATGACACTTTTTTACCTAAACTATCCCTAAACAAAATGACACTATAAAAACAGACTCTCATATTACTGGAGTATAATTTCAGCTATAAAGCTATATATGTCATCCAAGGATTTAATATTTAATAGAAGTAGCAATTATTTTCAAACTTTTTCTCATTTTTCAGGCAAAAAAGGATATATTTCTTTTCCTTTTTTTCTTACAAACAGAACATCTCTGTTAAGTTTGCTTCACTAGGCTCCCACTTTCAGACCAGGTGATAGCAATCACTTACTAAATAAAGGTTAAGAAATCCATACCACTGTGAGGATCTTTCTTTCCGGAGACAGGTGAAGCATTTGTATGTGCTTACAAGGAAGACAGCCCCACTTGGGTCAAGAAGTGGAAACAGTATGATACAGAAGATGCATTAGTTTGCCCCCATGTTGGTAAAAACTGTATTTATTTTCCATATATGTTCTTACTCTGTGTAAGGACACATGACCTTGGTAATGCTGGTAATGCTGGCTGCCTACCTGAGACTAGCTTTCTATACAGCGAGACTAGGTACAGAAAGCTGAAGTTCTAATGTTTTCTGCACTCACACTTAGTCTTTAAAGTCTATTCCACATAAAACCGTTTCTTCAAACTAAAACAAATAAAAAACAAGGAAAGATTAGCGAAAGCTTCTTCCTGAGAACTTACAGAGTAATTTAGCTTAGTTTTCATAGAACAAAGAAGTCCATGAATCACACTCTCATGGAATGTGGAAATGAAGGATGTCCATTAACTTAATTTCCCTAAACCGCAGCTATTTGAAAACTCCCATGCTGCCTACAGTAAATCCCAACAACTTTTCAAGGATACATTTTCCCACATAGCAGAGATAATATGTACAGTAAGGTATTGATTTTTAACATTTTCTGGTGTGGATATTTCTGTGAAATGCTTTTAAACTTATTATTAAAAATAAGCATGGAGAAAGCAATGAACTTACCACCCACCAGTTTCTAAATATTTCTGTATTTATTATATCCTATTAGGTTGCAGTCTTGAGAATGCTATCTTATGTGTTTCAACTCTTTTGAGGTAGCTGCATATTAGAGATTTTAAGCCTCCTTTCCGGAAGATTGCAACTCACAGAAATTAAAGCACTTCTGTATTTTTTCAGCTTTCTTCTATTTAAACCTCGTAATTTTCTATAGCCCCATTTCCTATGCACATTCTCAACAATTTTCTCACTCACAACAAAGAATGGCCAACAGTTCTTTTAGTTCAGTAATAAATGTTCAAGCTAATCCTCTCCTGAATTTGCATAACAGTCATCTGGGATAGGCGCTGACAAAATTGTTTTACAAGAGAGAGCACACTGATTGAGGAATCATACTATTTGCCAAAAATTCACCAGCTAATAAAAAGCATCGCTGCACTAAAAATAGAAGTCACGACCTGAATACGGGCTGCTGTTGTTTTGATAAACCACAGAACATTGGAAGACCTTCCAGTAAAAATGTTCCCAAATCTTTCTCTCATATTTACTCATAGACAAACAAATTGTCTCTTTGTACCATTCAGGGTCTTTCATTTCTAAATTCTTCTGCTGTGTGTTTTATTTTTGGAAATGACATCCAGGACTTTGTGCATTCTGCACAGGTCTTCTTCCTGAGCTGCATCCCCAGACCTGGGCAGTTCTTTCTCTATGGTTTTTCCTTGTGGTTAGTGTGATAGGAAACATAGGGCTCTCTAAAATTTCCATGTTTATTGCAAGGAACCCATGAATATGTGAGCCTACACAACAGAAGGAACGTTGTTGATGGAAGAAGAAGGACTGTGAGATACAATGAGTACTCTACTTAAACCAAGTAGACAGTCTAATCCCATGAGTCCTGTAGGCAAAGACAGCTCGTAGAAGTGTAGACAAGCAAAGAAGACAACAGAAGAGAGCTAAACCCCTGGCAACAATCCCTGAGGATGGAGAAAAGATACACCTAGTCTTTCAACTGGATAAGCCCTGAAAGGAAGTTCTACTCTTTTACTTCTAAAAGGTCTTGGCTAGGTTGTAATCTAAACTTTAGCATCATGACATACGGTAGTAAATTTCTGGATTAGCAAACAGCCAAACTACAGGTAAGTTGCATGTAAACCACTAATCACTCTACAGATTGTTCAGCTGAGTTCATCCTACTAACACTGCCTTCCGCCTACCAGAACCATCACATTCTCAGAATCCATAAGTGACTGCGACAAAACAAAGGCAAAGTTTGTTTTTTCCTCTTTTGGCTTTCAGGGAGACCTACCACTAAGTTCCCAAATAAATATACAGAGGCTTATTCTTTCTTATGATTGCCCAGTCTTAGCTTGACTTTTTTTCTTGCCTGTTTTATGTAGCTTAAGTTATTCCATCTACCTTTTGCCTCTGGGCCTTTGTCTTTCTCTATCTATTTCTTTATATTTTTCTTTATATCTGATTCTGCGTCTGGCTGTGTGGCTATGTGGTTGGTCCGTGAAGTCCTCCTCCTCTCACACCTTGATCTTTTCTTCTCTCTTTTTCTCTTTCCATTTATTCTCTCTGCCTGCTAGCACCTCTGGATCTTTCTCCTGCCTTGCTATTGGTCGTTCAGCACTTTATTAGACCAATCAGGTGTTTTAGACAGGCAAAGAAACACAGCTTCACAGAATTAAACAAATGGAACATAAAAGAATGTCACACATCTCTACAGCATTAAACAAAGGTTCCACAGTATAAACAAATGTAACACGGCTTAAAATAATGTTCTATAACATCTACCAAATCCTAGATTTCTCAGCAATTGACCACCTTGCCATCTTCACTGTTTAATCAAACACTGAACTAATCTAGCCAAAAGTTCAGCTGTAGAAATCCCACACACAAGGAAGGTGATGGGCTAACTAGTCAGACTCATCTGTGTCTTGGCATAAACCTAGTAAATAAGAGAGTAGAATTCAAGTCCCAGCTGTTACACTCCAGATCCTAGGCACAGAGATGCCCTTTAAAACTTGTATTTTGCCTCTTTTCTACTTAACCCACTCTAGCTAATTATGGGTCCCTTTTCTCTTCTTTTCTCTACTACTTCCTCATTCTATCTCTTTTATTTCTAAGGATTTGTTTGTTATATAAATATCCTTGCATCAAATTTCTTTAGTCAATGCAGTCATGTACTGCATGTTTACTATGTGTGAGAGTCTACATACTGTTGGCTACACATAAAACAGGGCAAGCGATTGTACCTCTTTTCCTGAGGACGAATTATCCAGCTTGGCATTTGTCTCTGACTTATCGAGCATTAAATTTAGCAATGTTTCCCCATGGCCTGTGAAGCATCTGATGCTGATGAGAGGCAGACTCAACCAATATTGTTTATTTCTGTTACTTCACTGGCTTTTCTCAGGCCCTTTTCTCTAACATTATCTTCCCTGTATTAAATGTGACATCTCTTCATACCTGTCTTTGGTCTTTGTTTATTGTTGCTTGTTGGTAGCCAGTCGTCTGACATCTCAGATTTTTAATGACGCTCACATGGAAGTCATTACATCTGAATTCCCACTTCTTTCTCAGATATACTTTATTGAGTTCCCTTTAGCACCACATATGAAACATTCACTTCTGTCCTTCTTGTCTCTCAAACAAGGGCTTCTGATGACCATGTGGTTTGTTTTTTATCCCATCCAATTGTTGGGTTTTCTCTCATTTTCTACGTTTCTTGCCCTGTAACTTTTATGTCTCCTTCTAGGTAAAGGCTTCCTTCGATTATTTGATCTAATTAATTCTTCATCCATTTTACTTAATTTGCTCTAGTAACGGGATTTAAAGATGAAAGAACATGTTGTTTTAAGGGACTCACTATCTAATAAAAAGAAAAAAAATTAAATACATTCTAGCATAAATATGTTTTCTAAACAGCATGTATTAGGATCTTTGAAGAGAAAGTATAAAAAGAGGTGTCTTGTTACTTTTTTATTTTTATTTTTTGTGGAAATGCATTGGCAACCAGTTTTGTGTCCTGTTTATTCATGAAGGAAGAAAAGTGTCGATTAACCAGAGGGTGCCTAGACTAGAGAGCCTTTGGGGACTTACTACTTATGTAATCTCAGGCAAATTATTAGACTTCTCCTGTATCAAACTCTTCACTATTAAAATATAGAAAAATATTCACCATTGTGGAGGTGAGATGGGTAGAAACTTTTATAAAGAATATGTTCAGCCATATGTAACCAGTGATCTCAGTGGCAAGCTCTGCCCAGCTGTTAGTGACCAACAATCTCAGTGGCAGGCTCTGTCCAACTGTGAATGACCAATGATCTCAATGGCAGGCTTTGACCAAATTTGGCAGATTCTGGTTGTTTCAGAATCCATAAAGAATAAATTTTCCAGTTGGGGGTTTGGGATGAAAGCCTTAGGATGTGAATGTAGATCAACTAAATTAACAATCTGTTGCCTCCATGATGTTCAATATATAGTTCAGCTGAAAGCATAATGAATAATACCCAAATATGATTGTTTTTTATCATTACTTTCATAAGTTTAACCACCTTTAAGTTACTTGAATTTGAACAGGCAGTTTACAGGGGGCGGGGCTGAATATGAGCTATATTTCTAAGGTACTTAGATGGAATGGTGAATTAGAGATGGACTAGACAGGGTCATGCTTTGGAAGCATTTATCTTACTCGGAAATGCTTACGTGCTTACTCGCTACCCCACAGACTTGCTGACCTTTGTGGTTTTCAGGCTTGTTCATTGTTAAATGTTCTGCTGAGACAACAACATTCAGGGAGATCTTTTTGTACTGCATTTCCAATAGGGATCTTTGACCTTGGTTGTCTCTGGTACAAGATTCTGGATATGTTCTCCCTGATTGTTAATCCATATTATTATGCTGAGATGGCAAATCATTTTGTTTAGTAACAGCAGCCTGCCTCAGTGAGAAAGGTGTGTACGTAAGTGCTGTTTGGTGATAGTGCCTAGGACTTGGATGGTTAAGGAAGTATTCCGCTGCTTATGGCCACACAGAACTAACATTTCTCATTGCTTGTCTTGCGATCCTAGAAGATGCCATCCGGCATTAAAACAGAGCAACATAAAATCTGGGAGGTAAAATATTTCATGTCTCTGTAAGCAGCGATGAGTTCAAAACAGAACATGACAACACGCAGTTGCAGAGATATATAGTCATCCACTGAAGCAGTAGGCCATGGTTTATTACTATGATGCATTTCAAATCACATACTTGAGAGAGATGTAATAGCACATATTCAAAGGAGGAATGTGCTATAGAATACCAGTTGTTTCATTTCGAAGGAGTACAGTGGGGGTGCTTAGAAGTACATGTTCTGGAGATACACTCTACAGATTCACATCATGCTTCCGTGGCTCCGTGGGTATGTAGGCTTGGATCTTCACTCATAGTATGTATTCCACCAAAATGGACATAATCACAATGTCAGGCTCAGCAACTTATCATAGCCTATAAAGTCATTGTATGCAAGCTTTTAAAACATACTCTGATACAAAGTCTTCAATGTAGTAACGCAACTATAGAACATTACTTATTATCGTATTATCTTCATTGTAATTATGAAAGCTATCCTGGAGACAATCCCCAAAATTTATTTGCTTCCTCCATCTTTGGTATCCCCAGAGCCAACACTGAGGTGCCCAAGCAGATGCTTTCACTGGTTTTTAAATAAGGCCTTTTGCTTACAACAAAACCATACCCTACCTCCTCTGAAAATCGCAGGATTCCATGCCGCACAACTGATCTCTACATCCTGACTCTCATCTTCCTTTACCATTACTACTTCTAGCATTTAAAAGCCTCATAGGTCAGGAAGGAGGACACACCAAAAAAGACAATTGGCATTACTCAAGATGCTATTCTAATTGGGGCTTTTCAACACAGGTAGTTTCTTAATTAAAGGGTATATGTTTTATCCATTTAAATAATGAAAGGGAATGTATTAATCTGTCTGATTTGGATTTTTGCACATTTGCTTACTTTATATATCACCTCACAAGTTTACTTTTCTTTATTTAACATGTGCCCATTTTCACCACCACATTTGGATACTCATCTTTTCCCTTACCTTTCGATTACAACTTCATCATTAGCAAACCCAGTGATTCTGGACTTTTCTCTTACCCAGATCCCTGGATATCTTTAATCTTACAGCTTATTGGATGCTGTAGAACATGCCTATAATGTCAGCACTTGGGAAGCAGAGGCAGTCATATCTGTGTGAGTTTGAGGCCAGCCTGGTCTACAATGTGAGTTCCAGGACAGCTAAGGCCACACAGTGAAACCCTGTCTCAAATAGAAAACAAAAACAAAGAAACAAACCAAACACCCCCCCCCCCCAGAATTTCAGAATGGGAATGCCAACATTCCTTTCCTTAAAATACTGATCTTGTCATATACAGAATGCACTTAAATATTGAAATATGGATTAGAATTTAAGCAAAACAAGCTGAATATATATATTTTATTACTGTCAGCACAGGCTTCACCCTGGTTATCCCTGGAACTTCTGTCCTGACAGCTCCCCTCTTTCTTGCTTATCTCTGAGTCATGAGGATACAAGTCATTTTAACTCAGAAGCTTTGAAGGTTTAGGTGCTTGGAACATTTTTCAAAACTCATATGTTACTTTAGTAAATAATAAGAAAAAGTTTTAAAGAAACTAATTTTTTTTCTTATTGCCTCCTTTTCCCCCAACTAACAAATCTGTGTGAGTTTGAGGCTAGCCTGGTCTACAATGTGAGTTCCAGGACAGCTAAGGCCACACAGTGAAACCCTGTCTCAAATAGAAAACAAAAACAAAGAAACAAACCAAACATCCCCCCTCCCCCAGAATTTCAGAATGGGAATGCCAGCATTCCTTTCCTTAAAATACTGATCTTCATTCAAGGACAAGCGAATTCATTTTGAAAATTTTCACATGTATTATGCAAACCAGTTCCCCAAATCGGCCATACTATAAAGCACAGAGCAAGCCAAGCACTGCGGTTCATGTCAGGCATGGTTTCCAGTCATTAACTCTCATTCCAAAGAGCAACAGAAATGGTAGAGAGAACTTCTTAGCTGTGCCTGGTGAATTCTCTGAAGGCTGAGGTGGGAGAATCGCAGACCCTAAACTTGCTGAGGCTACAGACTAAGTTCATGGCCAGTGTAGAAAACACAGCTATCGCTTGCTACACAAATAAAAAATTTAAGAGACTTAAGAATAATGCAGTGGTAGAGTGGCTCTCCCACATGCTTGAGAATCTGGGTTCAATTCTCAACACTGTATAACTAAAATCCAAGAAGTCTTTTATGAATTGAATTCAGCCCATTATTATTTGTTAAAATTCTAGCAAATAATATATTTACATAAAAATGCATCATATAAATAAATTGTCTTAATCTGTTTCATCAGCAAACTTCAATTAAAAAAATTTTCATTGCTCAACTAAATAAAATAATTACTGGTTAAATTGGTTTTTTTCTTTTTGCCAAAATAAAAGAAAGTAAAATTCCTTATTCTTTTCACTGGAATATATTCAAATCTACATTTAACCAGGCTAATAAGTGAATGTAGCACACAAATATTTGGAAAAGAGTTTTTCATTTCAAATTAACCCTGTACGCTAAAAGACTACTAAGCTTTCCCCTATTGAAAGTATCAGTGTGGAAATAATAATATCAAGAATAAAACCAGCTATTTTATCTGAAGAGTGAATGGTTTTAATATTACCATTTCATAAAAATGAAAAATACTACCTTATATTCCATGGGCAAATTAGTTCAGAAATATTAAGTATTTTATTATGAAATTTAATTTGTGCATTTATAAATAATAAATTCATAAAATTGTTGGAAGGGTAGGTACTTCTACTGCTAAAATAGTTCATTATTTATCTGATCATACCAACTGGGCTCCAACATATTTTGGAATAATTTAAGTGTAATTACATTGTGATATTTAATATAAAATTCTAATTCCTTCTAAATACAAGTATCAGCAATTCATTAAAAACATGTCAAAATAACTCTGTTCACATCATTTGTTTCTTTTACGAGAAATACAATATCATTGCTATCAGGCAACTAATTTTATTAAAGGAGAAAAATCTTTTTGTTTATTTGTTTGTTTCTCCAAACTGTACTTAAACCCTGTATTGGTGCTAAGAGCTATCTCTAGTGGAGCATGACAGTTACTGAATTCCCAAGCACTGATTGCTGGAGCGCATAGGTCTTTTTATCACAGCGGTGTCTCTGAGTGACCCAATACTTCATTCTCATTATGTGACAACTAAAGAGGAATATTTTTCTATCAACCCACTCTAGTCTTCGAAACCTGTTGAATATACTTTAAAATACTTTCTTGATATCGAATTTAGTGTGAA
>NC_052053.1:37134574-37141921 GCF_903992535.2 Arvicola amphibius | reverse complement strand
CTGGAACTTGCTCCCAATACTATCCTACATGTTTCTCCATTTGATAATTTTCTTTCACATTTTCATATTATTTATTAATATTTTCTAAATCCCCACCCCTCTACCCTGGCAAGAGGTATTTTTGTCAAGGCTAATCCCCAAGTAACTCTAACCAAACAAGTGGAAGACTTGTATGACAAGAACGTTGAGTCTTTGAAGAAAAAAACTGAAGAAGACACCAGAAAATGGAACGATCTCCCATGCTTTTGGGTAGGTAGAATTAACATAAGAAATATGGCAAACTTACCAAAAACAATCTACAGATTCAATACAATGCCATCAAAATTCCAGCAAAATTCTTCACAGACCTTGAAAGAACAATATTTAACTTCATATGGAAAAAGCAAAAAACCCAGGATAGGCAAAACAATTCTGTGCAATAAAGGAACTTCTAGTATTTTTCATTAAAAGCTACAACAATAATATTGTTGTACAATAACAACAAACTTTATCTTCAGTGTATTTATTTATAAGGTTTTATTTTAATTAGCTTTCAGTTACTTGTAATTAAAATCAGTATTGTTATGTGAAATAATATTTAGATGTTTGTATAAATGTTTGTGACAGATAACTTGTATGCTTTTATGACAGCATCAAAGTGGATATGCCTTCTTTAACTTAGCAAGAAATAAAATTCAGAAATCAGACAGCCTATGTCTGTGGGAAAGACACAAGAGTACTATTTTATACACGATAACATTTTAAAATGATTGCCAGGTAACTTGGAAAATCTTAATGTGTCTGTTCTGCTGCCAAATTCATCTTAGCACTGGGAATTAATTTTCTAACATCTTTTTGGAAGAGGTGAATTCATTATTTTAGGCACTGATATCTTTGGAAGTCTGATGTTCAACTGCTTCAGATGAACATGGAACCAGTAATATAATTGGACTCAGCTGCTTTATCTTTCAAGGGCTCTTTTACATGACAACACAATATACACACTGCTCCAAGGGAAACCTTTGGCATGTCTACAATTCTAATTTTTTTCTACACTCTTATTCATTGTGAATTCTTGGAACCCAAGCAGGATAGCAAAGCAGTGGTAGGGGGTGGTATACAGATCACAGTGACCATCAGCCTTTCTTAGCAAGTTGTTTTCCTGAGACTCAAGGATCATTTGTAACAACTGCCAGAGAGAGCTACTGCCCTCCTCAGCTATGGATGGAAAGCTTTGATATAAATTTCAGTGGAGACTTATGATTCCCAAGTGGGTGAAGATGATCAAGCTTACTGAGAGGCAAGGGTTGCCCTCCTACCGGGCAGCTGTGGAGTTGCAGGATCAGGCCTGCCACAACTGTTATTGTTTGTATCACAACGAAAGCAGGGCCACAGGTGGATTAAACTTTGCCCAAGCAACAAGCTTGCCAAGTAATAGATGTTTGTTCTTGGCATCAGAGATCCAAAAGACTAAATAGCATTGAGCCTCTGTTAAAGGTCTCAAACAAAACACAATGGCAGGTTCTTGCCAGGAGCAAGATCTGCCTCTGTTAGCATGTCTTTTGCCTTGTCTCCCTGACTTCTCCCAGTTATCCATTTCTTTCATCATTTACAACAAAACTTGATGGATAAGCATGTCATATTAAAGTTTATCTGACAGTATTTGCTAAGAGGCTAACATTCTGTCAGAATTCTTTCTCTCCCCTTCTTTTAACGTGCTAATGCTTGTATAAAAACTTTCAGAGTGAGGCAGAGGTCATTAAAAATAAAGTAGTAGCTTAAATAGTGCAGATGGTTTTTCTGGGGCAATAGGCTTCCTTTGGGTAAGTCTGGGTCAAAACTCCTTGGTTAGGAGTTAGCTCTGCTTTGAGTTCTGCCTTGGAGTTCCAGATTGGACATATCTCTGCTAGCTGAATTTTATTGCCATGCAATAAAATAAAATCCAAAGTACTTAAACTCTTTTTAATGAGGACTACCAAAATATTTTTATTCTGTGGCTCTCCCTTTGTGCTCTCCATATTTTAATGAGATTTAGGGGGGTGGGGGAGAAGCAAACAAAAGTACATTTCAGCCATATCTACATGACATTGATAAAGAGATGGGGCATAAAATACTGAGATAAGCAGTCATTTTATTTGTCCGGACATAAAAAGAAATAACGAGAGCTTTATTTTTCTTCTTTTTGTCTTTCTCCCTAACCACGTGTTTGCCTCAGAATTAAGACCATTACAGCTAGTTTCAGGAAGAAACAAATCAGTTTGACACTGGTTCTTAGTTGTTCTTTCATTTTCTTCTAGCATGGCAATTTATTATTTTTTTTGACCTCACAGTTCTCTTGATACAAACAACAAATAGATGAGGACCCCCTATTTTTCTTTTAAAAACACACAAATGATTTTTTTAAAAGAACATTAGGAATGAGAATTTTAAGGTACTGAACTAAATGGGTGGCTATAAATCAAGACTTGGACCCTGTGAATGCCGAGACAGTAAACTATTTAACATGTACACAGAGCAACAAGTTCTTTTGCTTTTTAAATAGCACATTATTTGACTACATGTATATCTTTTGGTTGGTGCTATCTCCACCGCAAGAATGAAATCAGCCCGAGCTTTGAGCAATACTGTGGCTAGATCACAGCAAAGCTACTTCAGCTGGGTTATTGAACTAAAATGAAAACAATTGCTTAATGACGCACACTTGACTTTTTGAATGAGAAGCAATATGGTCCCCTCTGTATGCTTTCCACATGTAGTTATTCCAAAGTTGCACAAATTTTGCAACAGATAAAGGAAATTACACGTATCTTCTTAACTAACACCACCGAGAACACTAGCTATGTCTCTTGCTAGCATATGGTGCTCATCATTAGCAGTAGCAGGAGCAGCCACCTCCTCTAGTTGACTGGTAGAAAATAGGGCTCTGGCTCAGAACTGTCTGCTTGCCATAGCCTTTTCTAGTTAAATTGGTACCACAATCTGTAGGGTTTCATCACTCCATTGGCAGTTTAATATAAACATCTGTTTCCAGTCCTTTATATTCTATCTGAAAATTTTTTCAGTTCCTCTACTTATCTGTCCTTTTTTCCTTTCCCACTTACTTCCCTTGACTTTGAAATAGTAGAACAGTTTTCAGTACTTCCTTGCTTTTTTGCTCAGATGTGTGCCTCATAAAAGGTACTTAATTATCCTTCATTTTTCTTCTAGAGCATAAGCTGTTTGTAATTTCTGCCCCCTTAAATTTTATTACACTCACTATCTGTACAGCTCAACTTTCCTTGGAAATAATGTAACATAATTCCAGATTTCCAGGATGGTGGTGATTATTTCATTGTGATTGCTATCAGTAGTAAACTGCAAAGGATCTTATTCAAGTTAAACAATTTCTCTGTTCATTTACCTCTCTCAAAGTTAAGGTTTCTGTTGCTATGTAGAGACACCATGACTATAGCAATTCCTATAAAAACATTTAATTAGGATGGCCACTTACAGTTCAGAGGTTTAGTCCTTTATCATCCTGGTGGAGAGCATGGTAGGCAGACATGGTGCTGGGAGAGGTAGCTGAGAGTCCTACATCTTGCAAGCACTAGGAAAATGGTCTGTGCATCACATTGAGCCAGCCTTGGGCAAAAGATACTTCAAAGCCTGCCCCCACAGTGGGCATACCTACTCCAAGGCCATACCTACTCCAACGAAGCCACACCTCCTAATAGTGGCACTTCCTCTGAGCATATGGGGGGCAATCACATTCAAACTACCACAGCTAGCACTAGGTTCTAGTCCTCAGGACTCTTCATCCCAATGTCCTTTCTGTTGAATTTACAATGTTGGGAAACAAGGGTGTTTCTTGCAAAGTAATCATCTATTGGAGAAACAGAACCTCCAAATCAAAGACAAGAGAATCTTTAAACTCAACTGTTGGTTAAATTTCAGCAAATGTCCTGTGCGATAGCCTTTATTATTAAGGCACACAACAGGCTTTTATTTTCTTGACTTTTGGGGAAAGTTAGTCATGATGATCTATGATTCGTAAGTTGCAGGCAGTAGGGAAATAGTGGAATTCTGTAAACAATTGGCAAGCAGGGCTTTGTTCTTATTGTCCCTTTAAGCTTAATATGAGGTGTTACATTTAATGAAATGTGCAGAGTGAAGTGTTATTTTCCTATTGGTTGCTGTAGCAGTCATTAACAAGTAGGACAGACTAGGACTGAAAATAGAATGTTGTATCCATGACAACACAGAGTTCAGCTTTTCCATTTTCAGCAAATGGGACAGCAATTACTTAATATTTTCTTGATTTATTAATTTCTATATAAGTGGGGATAACAAGAAGACTTGAGTTGAGCATTTAGTAAAGTTGTGTTAATTAGTTTTTTTTTTTTAGGTACACCTTTTATATAATGACTGGGTCTCATGTAATCCTTCAAGCATTTGTTGGGATTGTTCTGTGTGGTAGACATTAAATAATCAAAATGTGTCAGACACAATTCTGACTTAAAGCATGGTGTAATTGATGTTGAGGTTCTCAAGGTGGGGTTCCTAGACAAGCAGTGTCAGTATCATCGAAACATGGGGAAAAAAAAATACACGTTTTCTGGGCTCATATTTAGTCACTGTTAGGATAAAGCCCTCTGATAGGCATTTAAACACACTTCCTATGTGACTACAGGGATCCCTAAAATTCAGTAATGAGCACTTGGAAGAAGGTATAGTCATTTCCAATGAAAACCTTTTATTATGTCTGAAAATGTTACAGAAATAAGTCTTCTGTCCTCTGAGACAGTTGTCATTACACAGAACTTTGTAAGTTCTGCCAGCATTCACTATTTAGGGTATAGCCTAGGCTAGAAATATAGGCAAAGGCCCAACCTGCTAAAAGGTGTCAGAGTAGGGCTGATTATGTGACTCCGCTGGTAGAGTCCTCACCAAGCCTTCAGGAAGCCTTTGACTTGATAGTCGTCAGTGAAAAAAAGTGAGCATGGTGGTACGTGCCTATAACCCCAGCACTCTGGACTTAGAACAGTAGGAACAGAAGTTCAAAATTAACCTCTTCTACATAGTGAGTGCAAGGCTAGCCTATGACATGTGAGACTCTTTAAAAAGTACAACAAAACAAAACTCCTGAAACAACTCCTTAAAGAGTGAAGTTAAAAAAGTGATTCTAATTAAACATTTTGAAAATTTTGTCTTACTCCATGTCTTTGGTAATCAATTGCTTCGTGAATATTAAATAATCACCCTTAAAACATGGCTGTGTGTTATAAGCTACTTGAGGAAAGAACCACTCAGACACGGACATGAAGCTAAATCTTAAAATAAGAATAAAATTACTTTACCTTTCAATATATTTCTTCTATGGCAGAATAAAATTGGAGATAGGATGTAGAAAAAGAGTGTTTCTTATCCCATCCTTCAAAGTCTGTGTTTATTTATGCTCATATATGTGACTTTTGAATAAAATTATTTCCAGCTTCTCTAATAACTGTGTTTGCATATAGGTTACCCCCTCTTGCCATTACCAGCCACACAATTTTCCACAAGTGACCCTGGATGAAGTTTTGTCTTTATTTGGACTCTATTAAAAGTAGAGTCCCAAACCACAGTTTGTTGACCCTGAATACACTTGAGATGTCCTTTACTGGAATGTTCTGTGGAAGCTCCTAGAATAGATAGTGGGAGTTCATTCCTTGGAAGTTCTAAGCACCCTGCCCTTCTCTCAGAACTGTTGGAAGGACCCCTCCCAAATATCCTAGGCTCCCGTAATTGAAAGATGAGTTTAGATACGATGTGCTAACACTTCTAGGCTGGGCTATCTGGAAGCTGGACTTCCAGAACACAGAAGTCTCTGAAGTGGGAAAAGATTGAGTGCATCTTCTCAGGACCTTACATTACCTTCATGGCAAAAATCACAAGAAAATGTGCCATTGTGTGTGTCTGAGTGTGTGTGTGTGTGTGTGTGTGTGTGTGTGTGAGAGAGAGAGAGAGAGAGAGAGAGAGAGAGAGAGAGAGAGAGAGAGAGAGAGAGAGAGAGAGAGAGAGAGAGTTCTACCACTCTTTGTTCCTGTGCCAATGCGTGGAAGATCCCACTGCCTTCTTGGTAGGGTTATATGGTGAACTCAGACTATACCTACTACCAGGAGTTTTTCTCTGCTCGAGTAATATGATTCTTCATCTGCACTATCCACTTAACACAATGACAAACACTAGTGTCTTCTTTCTGTCTTAAAGGTAAGTATATCTCTAAGGTGGGCAATTTTTATCTTTCCTTGCATTTATAGTATAATTATTAAATATTCTAAATGTTTATTGAGTAAATGGGTGCATAAGTGAAAGACAAAATTGAGGCCGTTTTTTTTATTGTCTTCAGTCTTAAAAAATACCAGGTACTGTACATTTTGCTATAGATGACCGAATTGACATTACAATATGTACAATGACATTACAATGGGATGTAAGATGATGGCACAGTTAGCATCATCTTAGGGAAAAGCCTTTATTGAGGAATTTTCTAGATCACATGGACCAATGGGCATGTGTGTGTGGAATTGTCTTGATTACTACCTGGCGCAGGAAGGCCCAGTCCACCCTTGGTGGCACCAGACCTATGCAGGTGGTTCAGGGCTGTATAAGAAAGCCACTAAGCATGAGCCTGTGACAGAGTCATCAAACAGTGTTTCTCTGTTGATTTCTCCCTCAATTTTCTGCTCTGATTCCTTTGAGGATGGACTGTAAGCTGAAATAACCCCCCTTTCCCCAGCATTACTTTTGGTCACAGTGTTTTATGAAAGTTCCTTTTTGCTAGTACAACACAATTGCCCGCTACTCTCAGTGCTGAGCTTCCCAACAGTAACTGCCTTTTCTTTCCTTTCTAGTCTTCCAGGTCTCCATTTTCATTCCTTTGTCTATGTTACTCTGTATTTCCCCTCCTTCCCCTTTCCTTCCTTCTTTCCCTCCCTCCGTCCCTCCGTCCTTCCCTCTCCCAAGGTTTTTTATTTTTTATACACTATATTCTGACTATAGTTTCTCCTCTCCAAACTCCACCCAGATTCTCCCTAATTCCCCATTCACCCAAATCCACATACTTTCTTTCTCAATCTCATTAGAAAACAAACAGGGTCTCTACAAATAAAATAATACTAAGGCAAAACAAACACAACTGAAATAGAATAGAACAAAACAAACAAGAAAAAAACAGAGCTAAAAAATAAACAGAACTAAGGAAATACATACAAAGAGATACATATATTCACACATACACAAACTCATAAATACAAAATCATAAACAATAATATATAAGCAAAAAACATGTAATAAAAACAATCAGACAAAGCATTACATAACAACTCCCCACCCACAAAATCCCACTGA